>NC_061800.1:2542500-2741132 GCF_021462225.1 Girardinichthys multiradiatus
AAATCACATCCAACAGGATTAACTGTGGACGCAAGAGGAAGCTGTCTGAAACGGATGTTCGGGTGCTAACCCAGATTGTATCCAAAAAACATAAAACCACGGCTCCCCAAATCACGGCAGAATTAAATGAGCACTTCAACTCTCCTGTTTCCACCAGAACTGTCCGTCGGGAGCTCCACAGGGTCAATATACATGGCCGGGCTGCTATAGCCAAACCTTTGGTCACTCATGCCAATGCCAAACATCGGTTTCAATGGTGCAAGGAGCGCAAATCTTGGGCTGTGGACAATGTGAAACATGTATTGTTCTCTGATGAGTCCACCTTTACTGTTTTCCCCACATCCGGGAGAGTTACGGTGTGGAGAAGCCCCAAACAAGCGTACCACCCAGACTGTTGCATGCCCAGAGTGAAGCATGGGGGTGGATCAGTGATGGTTTGGGTTGCCATATCATGGCATTCCCTTGGCCCAATACTTGTGCTAGATGGGCACGTCACTGCCAAGGACTACCGTACCATTCTTGAGGACCATGTGCATCCAATGGTTTCAAACATTGTATCCTGAAGGCGGTGCCGTGTATCAGGACGACAATGCACCAATACACACAGCAAGACTGGTGAAAGATTGGTTTGATGAAAATGAAAGTGAAGTTGAACATCTCCCATGGCCTGCACAGTCACCAGATCTAAATATTATTGAGCCACTTTGGGGTGTTTTGGAGGAGCGGGTCAGGAAACGTTTTCCTCCACCAGTATCACGTAGTGACCTGGCCACAATCCTGCAAGAAGAATGACTTAAAATCCCTCTGACCCCACACCATACTAATAAATTATTGTGTTCTAAATCGAGGTGTTTCAGTTTCATTGTCCAACCCCTGTATATCTGTATGAGCAAAAAGAGTAATAAACAACAGAACAGTAGGTAGAGAACAAAACAGCATCAGTGAATTCCTGATACACTGGCTGGATCCTTGTTGAGCTTGAAGGTAATCTATTTTTGCCTGAGTACTCAAGTGATCGATTGAGGAGATAATTTAAATTTCCTCACTCTCCCTTTACAGTTTGCTCCTGCAATCCATCCACAGCATGTCCTCTGTAACTCATCAGGGATTTGCTGTTGTAACTAAGGTTTTGTTTGAGCTCTTGAAATGTTAATCAGCTGCAACTAGATGTAAACAAACTCTGCTGTTATAGATATGCATCATAACTGAATAAAGAATAAACTGCAAGGTTTAAACCTTGTGTGACATAAATCGACAGCATTTATTTCATAGTAATTAATCACTGAATATTTGGAAATATAAATCAAGCTTAAAAATCTAACATTAGATTTACACTTTGATTCATTTAGTTGCTCATGGGTATATTCTTATAGACTTTACCTGATATATACATATCAATGAAAAAAAAATCTCCTTGTCTTTCTAAATATGTGCTATGAATTGTTCACTGGAAAGGTAATTGATTATGATATCACTGATAAATGAACAAATGAGACAGATCTTGGTGCTAAAATTTATTTATTTACATGTCATCTAAATTTTAGATAATATTTTAAGAAAATTATTTAGTCATATTTAAAAATTTTGTTGTGAAGATTTTGTATGAATGACTTTCATGAACTTATTTTGAGGTTTTGTGTTATATTCATGAAAAAAATAGATGTCTTATTTACATTAGAAGCTTTCTTGTATGAAAAATGACTATGTGTTTTGTTGTTTGTAGTTTAATACTTAAAAGGGCCAGGCAGCTCCCCTGATTTTAAAAGAGGCTGATCAATCAAAACAGGGAGGTCACATGTATGGGGGATTTGGTGATTTTTAAAGGTCACATGCCTAGTGGGCTCCAGCCAGCAACCCTTAAGTTAGCATTGAATTTCACTGACCAATCAAGAAAAGCCGTTTATCTCTGATCAGACAGTTTCTTTGTTTATGTGACTTACAAATCTTTTATATAATGTTGCTGTAGGTCTTTTGTATGATTAAGTTCAAGTCATATCATGTCATCAAGTGAATATCTAAACACTACAAACAAATAATATTTAAGAATATTTTAACAGCAACAGTTAATAAAGAAGCATACCAAACAGAAGGCAATTAAAAAAAACATTAACTTTTCAAAATCCCTGGGGATGTCGTAGTCTCAAGGGTTAGGGTTTTTTGCAAGTTTTATAGCTCTTGCATTTTGTTCAGTTCAGTTGGTATTTGTGTTCAATTAGCACATCATGTCAGGGTTTGGACTTTGTTTGTGTTTAGTCACTTATGTTTATATTTAGTATATTGGTAGTCTTGTTGTTTTGGTTACTCCCTCTCACTCCTGATTGTTTGTTTCCCCCCTAGTGTTGTCACCCTCCTCGTTCATTGCTCCTTTGGTTATGGTTGCTTTCTTAGTTTTGACTTAGGATGGTTTTCTCTTTGTCATTTTTGCTATTATTATTATTATGCCTATTATTATTTGTACTCTGTTTATCTTATTTCACCAGCCCCTGGTTAGGTTGTGTTTACTTATTGTTTATTTTTTGTTTGTTTACATCCTAGTCCTCATGTTCTCTGCTTCCCTTCCTGTCAGTTCAGTCTGTGTGGTGTTAGGTATGCTGTATGGGTTCCTTGTTCGTTCTTAGGTTATGGTGTTTCTTATGTTCCCTCTAGTTTCTCGGTTCATGTTTATTCTTTACTCTCATGCTTCATTTGGTTATTTGTTTATAGCTTCGTTTCGGTAATGTTTATTAGTCCCTTTGTCATGTTTTAATCTATGTATTGTTTTCACCTGTTCCCTCTGCCTTCCTGCCTCCTCGTTACACCTGTTCTTAGTTCCTTGATTACCTGCCTTTGTTCTCGTTCTGTATATTAGTTGGTTTTGTTTCATTGTCCTTTGCTGTTTCCTCTCGTTCACTACCCTCGTCCATGCCTTGAGTTCCGCATGTTTCTGCAGTGTCTCTGTAAGTTGTGGATCACTACTCTGGTCAGTACCTGCAGTGTTTTTGCTACGCTCTGACCCCCTTTTTGAATAAAGCTGAAGACTGCTTGAAATGCTGCTGCCAAGCTCTTGCCTGCGCTTTGGTCCACCCACAAACCACAATGTGACACATCAGGTCTTATTTTTAAACAATGCAGTCGGAATAAAATATTTCAGAGATACATCATTCAAATAAAACCATGAAAAAGTACTTTGTATTGTTAAAGCATTGACTTGGGCATCCACTGTGATGGTGTTTAAAATTCTTGGTAAGAATCTGAATTAATTATGTAAACGGTCTTTGTCTTACGTTCATGGTCTGATCATTATTAAAGAACCTGAAATCTATGACAAAACCATTTAGCTGGTTTCTTTTATTCAAACACCAGCTTCAACAACGGCTCTCCACTACCTCTTCTCTATTAGATAAGAATATTGAGTGCAGGTTTTTAACAGAAACTTGGCTAACATAAATGGACCTGCTTCTATGAAAGGGGACATATCATGCAAAATCCACTTTTTCAACCTTTAAATACATTTTGTTGTGTTGTCTTCTGTTGGAATGCAGAAAAGTTGAATTAAGACTCACCAGGTGTTGCGAAGATATCTTTATGTCTTTGTATATATCATCTATTACGTTTTTTTGAACTGTTAAGTTACCGTATTTGCTTTGGAACAGCTAATGAGGTAATGGATTTTTGGCTGATTAATTTTGCGTATTCGTCATTTTTATTTCTCCATGCGACTTTGTACTCCAAGCTCAAGAATGCGGATGCTGCAAGAGGATACATTTGGTTCTTTTGTTGGGTGTATTAACCCGCAAAATTCATTACACTGTCCCCCAGCATCAGAACCTCTTCAAAATGCATGGTTAAATTTTATTTTTCATGGAAATATTGGCGACTTGTCCAGGGTGTACCCTGCCTCTCGCCTGTAGACTGCTGGAGATAGGCACCAGCTCCCCGATGACTCTCTATGGAATCAGCAGTATAGAAGATGAATGAATGAATGAATGGAAATATTCCAACATCAGTGGGGTAATTTCTCTTTGTCTGCTTGAAGCACTTGAAGGACGAGTTGTTCAGCAACCTCCGCAAGTATCAAGTAGGATTTGCTGAAAGGCTTGTTTAAGGGGTAAGTTCCCTCTGTCTATTGAAACGACGGACACACTAAAGAGTAATGTCCAAATAACGCTAAAATGACAACAAACCTTATTTTAGATATGAATTTATTGTGTTGTGTTGTAACTTTGTTGACATCCTGGCCATTGTTTTGATAGCAGTAGCATCATGCCTTCCGCTTATGTTAGCTCTGAGGACTCGCTTTTAGCTCCTTGTATGTTTTCAAAAGTATTATTACATTAACAGTTTGGCATTGGTTTTGCCATTTTTGTCTTGTTTCCGCGGTGCTAGATAATAGTATCTCTGTTAGCAAACTACAAAAATGGCTGAATGCAATAATGTGGAGGGCTCTTTGACCTGGAAAAGGGCGGAGTGTGAATTGCCTCAGTAGCATTTAAAGAGACCGCACCAAAACGAGTTGCTCTTAGATGCACCTCAGAACAAGGGCCAAAGATGGACCTGTGGAGCTACAATAACAAGGATTTCAGACCAAAGCATTGCAGTTCCACAACTGAATGATTTAAGGCTGAAAAGAAAGGCTTTAAAAGCATGGTATGTCCCCTTTCATGAAGTTTCACATCCACAGCTACAATTTCTCATTTTCAATCATAGAAGCAAGGGAAGGAGGAAGCACAGCAATCATTCTTTCTAGTAAACTTGGTTTTTAGGACATTTGTCATTTGAATAGTTTTCATAGTGTTTTTTCCTGTAAGAACAGTTTGGAAACACAGTCTTACCTCTGAAGGGGCTGGATATTTTATTGCAGTTCTAAATAACATTCCTTCAGACATTTTACCTACTCATTCCACATAAATACCAGTCTGATTTTAGATTCAATCGCAGCAAAGAAACTACATTTCTAAATATTTTAAACAACTTCAGATACAATATGGAATAGAATAAACATTCAGTGCAGATATTGAGTGTTACCATTTTACCTGACAGATTCAGAGAGAACTGAATTTTGGGAATTGCTCTAAAATGATTCAACTTGGCGGTGAGTGAGTGTATTTGTCTTTTTTATTGTCAATGTCAGGTTCTGTGTTCGGATGGGACCAAAGCGCAGACAAGAGCTTGGGAGCAGCATGTTTGTAAGACTCTTCAGATTTTATTTCCAGAGGTATTTACAAACATGTAGCGAGTAACTGCAGGTACTACAAAGAATCCTGACAAAAACTTACAAGAGAGCACTCTGCAGGAAATTGTAGAGAAAACAGAACCAGGGATAGTGACGGAGGAACCAGCGGGGAACAAAGAACACAGACCAACTAATATACTGAGAGACATGAAAGGGAAACAAACGGCAGACAATCAAAAAAACAGGGAACAGGTGTGATATGGACGCAGGAAGACAGAGGGAGCAGGTGAACCTAATAAGACAGAATACAAAAACCAAAATAAAAACATCTAGACAAAATAAACCACAAGAGACCATAACACAAAAACCAACATGTCACACCGAGACTGTTAATAGTGATTGGCCAATTTATTAGTTGCAACCATTGCGAGTTTATGTCTGGCAACACAGTTAACAAGCTGTGTGCGTTCCAGTGGTGTTGTCAGCCTACACTAGCTGCCCCATGTGCGCATCAATGGCGGGGGGGCACGCGCCACTTTGGACACAGCTCTGCCCTCCTGCGCAATGGCCTGTAATCCAATATTTCGATTGAAGGTGAAGCAGGATGTAGTCTTTGCTTAACTGGGTCTGTCCGGACCACAACCATAAAGCCTCTGCTTGCAGAACAACCTAAAACTCAGCCTTCTGCATGCTCAATTACACACTCGGAGGCGCCCTGCATAAATGAACAGAGGGGGAAAATAATCTTGTCTGGGCAGGGGCTGCGATGATAAACTGGCTGATGTGAATAGTGCGTGCAGGTTTTTTTTTGTGCAAGCAATTTAGCACCCCTTATTTGGGATCTTGGAAAATCAGGGCTTAAGTGTAGCTGTTAGTATTTTCATGTTTTTAAATACCGTATTTTCCGCACTATAAGGCGCACCGGATTATAAGGCGCACCTTCAATGAATGGCCTATTTTAGAATTTTTTTTCATATATAGGGTGCACCGGATTATAAGGCGCATAGAATAGAAGCTACTGCAGTCAAACGTTTGACTGGGGTTGCGTTATGCATCCACTAGAAGGAGCTGTGCTAAAGAGAATGTCAACAAAACAGTCAGATAAGTCAGTCAGTCAAACTTTATTAATACACTACAAACCAGCGTTCTGATAACTCCATTCACTCTCATGGTAAGGTCTCCTCTACATAGAATTCTATTGAATAGAGCCAACCGCACGTTAGGAATGCATTGGAGTCTATGAAGTTGAAGTTGAAATCAAACGTTAGTTAAAACGTGAAAGGGAACTTTTCCCTGATTCCGTAAACACGTAAAAGAAACAGTTTGATGCACTAGATCAAACGTTAGTACTGTTAACCTTTCCTGTTTCTGTCCCCTGACCGTAGTCTGATGACACAGGGGAGACGCTTTCTCCAGGGCCGAAGTTACTAGTTTCCTCGGGGTTAACTCCCTCACTCATACGTTGCTGAGTTGAGCATGAAGAAACAGCATCAAAACACTGAGTTGTTGACGAGATTCGGGGTTCTTTTTAATGACTTTGCAGCACGTAAAAACACAGGGTTTACAGACTCATACACCGCTGCTCCGGTCGCCGTCTCTACCCACCCCACACACACAATAATACCGACGTCACTCCTTCACTCTTGATTCTCAGCTACGGCAGCACACAGCGCCACCTCTGTCCGGAGGAGTAATGTCAACATCTTCCACACACACACGAAACATACACCCCACACACTGAGCTTCTAATCACATATAGTTCAGGCAATTCCTGCAACAGTACATTCAAACGTTATACACACACAAGTGGTGTTGGACTAGGAGTAAGCACAGTACAGGTGTTTACCGCTATTACTTCGGCGACACCCCTGACTACGGTAGCCATAATGCTGCAAGCGGTGCGGCTTTGTAGTTTACCAGTCGTACTGAAACATTTGACAGAGTGCCGTGTACAACCAGTATGGATCAACCAATTAACCAATTGATCCATATATAAGGCGCTCCGGATTACAAGGCGCACTGTCATTTTTTGAAAAAATTAAAGGTTTTTAAGTGCGCCTTATAGTGTGGAAAATACGGTAGTTTTACTGTTGTTTTGTTGCCCTTTCAGATAACTATATAAATGCAATAGATTATTATTATTGTTATTATTGTTATTAATATTATTGTATTTGTTATCAACATTATATTATTAAATAGGGCAGTGTGCACCACTTTTGCACCTTTTATCCATTGTGCATGTAATCTTTGTAGATCGCGCACAACACGCCCACTTATTGTATGCGCAGTTTTATTTAGCAATTTAGTGCTCCTTATTTAGAATCTTTGAAGATCAGGCCCATACTTTTCTTTAGTTTGCTGTGACAGACAAGAAGGCATATCTCTCACTTCATATAGATGAGTCAGTCATTTTCTACTGCTTATTCCATAGTGGGTCACAGGGGAGCTGGTGCCTATCTCCAGCAGTCTATGGGCGAGAGGCGGGGTACACCCTGGACAGGTCGCCAGTCCATTGCAGGGCAACACACAAACAACCACGCACACATTCACCTAAGGGCAATTTAGAGTTACCAATTAACCTAATAGGCATGTCTTTGGACTGTGGGAGGAAGCCGGAGTACCCGGTGAGAGCCCACGCATGTACGGGGAGAACATGCAAACTCCATGCAGAAAGACCCCAGGCCAGGAATTGAACCCAGGTCCTTCTTGCTGCAAGGCAACAGTGATACCAACTGCACCACCATGCAGCCCCATATAGATGAGAGTTATCTAATTATCCCAAAGCTCCAATGGAAGGAAGAAATTTAAGCTATAATATATATTCAGTTTTTTAAATTGGAAGTTCTTCACTTAATTCCAAAAAAGGTTTTGCTAAAATACAGTTCCTTGCGAAAGGACCCCCAATTAACCTGTTTTGTTACATTCCAACCTGTAATTTCAATCGTATTTTATGTACATAATGCAGATCCACCACATAAAATAGTAAAGTGAACAAAAAAAATTAAAAAAAGAGACACAAATGAAAATTGTCATTTGCATATGTAGCCCCTAAAAGGTTTTTGTGCAACCAATTACCTTCAAAAGTCACAAAATTTGTGAAATCCCTTCCACCTGTGTGCAATCCAGGTCACACAATTTCTCAGTAGAAACACCTTTTTTGAAAGGCCCCAGAGGCTGCAACACCACTAAGCAGGAGGCACCACCAACACTATCACACCATGAAGACCAAGGAGCTCTCCAAACAAGTCATAGACAAAGTTTTTGATTTACAAGTCAGGGTGGGGTTATAAAAGATATCCAAGTCTTTGATGTTACCCTGGAGCACCATAAAATCCATCATCTTCAAGTATAAAGCACATGGTACCACAACAAACCTGCCATGAGATGGCCGCCCACCAAAATTTACAGACCAGGCCAGGAGGGCATTCATCAGGTAGGCAACACAGAGACCAAAGGTAGCCCTAAAGGAGTTACAAAACGTGGCTGGAGCAAAACAGAGACTCTTGAACACAAACTAACAGAAACTAGAAAAACATGAAACAAAAGCATAACCAGATCCGAAAACCAAACTTGACAAAACATGAACAAGATGACAAAACTAAAGCATGAGCAGAAAAACAAACAGAAACATGATTCAAAAATCTAACAATAATAATAATAATAAACAGAAGAAAGATTCAAAACCTAACTGAAAACATAAAGAAAACCCGGAACCAAAAAACCAAACAAACGCAAATCATAACAGCATGTTTGGATTTTACCAAAAAGCATGTGGGTGACTCCCCTAATATTTGGAAGAAGGGTTAGGACAAATGAGACTAAAATTGAACTTTTTGGCGACCAAGGAAAAGCTATGGGCCAGATCTTCAAAAGGTAATATAACAGATAAAGCGCACACAGCCATCATGCAAAAGACCCACTGTGCTTCAATGTTGATAATATAATTAATAGGAAAGAACTAAAGACATTATAAGGCAGATTAAATCCTTCAATTGCAAAATGGATGCTAAAATCACTTCTTAGCAGGTGAAAAATCACCATTTTAAAGCAGCTTTCCAATGTGGTGACAAAGACAGTGTATGCTGTAACCTTGTCTCTAAACAAAACACATTGCATTTTTGACACATTGTGTCATTGCAGGGCATTCAGAGCTGGATCAGTTTGATTAAATGTGAACATATGCCAGGGTAGGTTTTGTTTTAGCAGTTAAAAATTATTTTGTGTCACCAAAAAACAATTTAAACAATCAAACATGTTGTATATCATTAAAATATTGGCAAAACAAACTTTAGTAAATTTATTAAAATCATTGGATAATTAATTTATTTTTACGTACATAAAAGTTTGATTTAACTTTTTTGCAGGACAGTTATGTGACGCTATGTTTTAAAATTAGCAAAGCTTTAACATACAGATTGCCAACTCCTACAACAATCTATTTAAATGTTGCTAATATTATGTTCAGGCTTAAATATTGTGGCTGTTTATCATTCACTCTGAGCTCTTCAAACATATACTCTCAAAAAAAACAACAGAACCCTATGAGTCTCGAAAAACATTAAAAAAATCAAGGGAGACAAATAAATTGACAGACATATTTGTCTTTTATATTGTTAATATTGATTGGCCAATTTGTTGTTAGTTATGTCGAGCAAGATAAGAGAAATAATCTCGCCAGGGCCTGCTGTGAGTACAAAAGTTAACTAACTGTAACAGTCCAGAAAAGCAAGGGTCGACCGGAACAGAAAGAAAAAATCAGCAACTGGATCTTTTATAATGATGCAACACAACAATCCCTGCATATTTCTAGCAACACAGCAGAGGATCTGTTTGCTTTTCCTCTTGTTCCAGCCAGTAGCACACACAATTTCCTCATTTAAATAGGGCGGTCTGCACCTGTTTTGCACCTGTTATATATTGCATGCAACACGACCACATATTTCACAGGCAAATTAGCACCCGCTATTTGGGATCTGTGAAGATCAGGCCTTATGTCTGAGACATACCAAACACATTCCATAACCCCAAGAACACCATCCCCACAGTGAAACATGGTGGTGGCAGCATTATGCTGTGGGGAAGTTTTTTAGCAGCAGGTACTTGAAAACTGGTCTGAGTTGAGGGAAAGATGGATGGTGCAAAATACAGGCACAGCAAAATCTGTCAGTCTGCCTGGAGGTTAATCTTTCAGCAAGACAACGTCCCAAAGCTAAAGCAACAATCAAGTGGTTTAAGGAGAAACAATTAAATGTGTTTGAATGGCATACTCAAAGTCCAGACCACAATCCAATTGAGAATCTGTGGTTAGACTTGTAGATCACTGTTCGCAAGAGAAAACCATCCAACATGAAGGAGCTGGAGCAGTTTTGCCTTGAGGAATGGGCAAAAAAAGTGGCAAGATGTTTGCAAGCTCATTGGGACTTGTACAGTTTGATATGTCTCGTTTTCACCTAGCGAAGATAAACGACCCCAGCTGTAACAGTGGCTCTACATAGTACTGAGGCAACAAAACATGATAAATGCCAAGGGGGTGAAAACTGGTCTGAGTTGAGGGAAAGATGGATGGTGCAAAATACAGGCACAGTAAAATCTGTGTCAGTTTGCCTGTGCTTTGAGACTGGAACGGAGGTTCATCTTTCAGCAGGACAATGTCCCAAAGCTAAAGCAACAATCAAGTGGTTTAAAGAGAAACAATTAAATGTGTTTGAATGGCATACTCAAAGTCCAGACCACAATCCAATTGAGAATCTGTGGTTAGACTTGTAGATCACTGTTCACAAGAGAAAACCATCCAACATGAAGGAGCTGGAGCAGTTTTGCCTTGAGGAATGGGCAAAAAAAGTGGCAAGATGTTTGCAAGCTCATTGGGACTTGTACAGTTTGATATGTCTCGTTTTCACCTAGCGAAGATAAACGACCCCAGCTGTAACAGTGGCTCTACATAGTACTGAGGCAACAAAACATGATAAATGCCAAGGGGGTGAAAACTGGTCTGAGTTGAGGGAAAGATGGATGGTGCAAAATACAGGCACAGTAAAATCTGTGTCAGTTTGCCTGTGCTTTGAGACTGGAACGGAGGTTCATCTTTCAGCAGGACAATGTCCCAAAGCTAAAGCAACAATCAAGTGGTTTAAAGAGAAACAATTAAATGTGTTTGAATGGCATACTCAAAGTCCAGACCACAATCCAATTGAGAATCTGTGGTTAGACTTGTAGATCACTGTTCACAAGAGAAAACCATCCAACATGAAGGAGCTGGAGCAGTTTTGCCTTGAGGAATGGGCAAAAACAGTGGCAAGATGTTTGCAAGCTCATTGGGACTAATTTCAGCTGTAATAGTGGCTCTACATAGTACTGAGGCAACAAAACATGATAAATGCCAAGGGGGTGAATACTTTTCCAAGTCACTGTAGGTAATATTGTGTATGCTGTTTCATAAATATTTGAGCTAATTAAATAATTCCTACAGTAGATAAGTTCTTCTCTGGATATGCCTAACAATTTATGATACTTGTTCATATATGTTTGTGTGTTATTTGACATTGACTGTGTCCTTGCAGTAAGAGCCGATGCAGTTCTGGGATGGTGACAACTCTGAAATGTATTGGTGAGAGAACACATTCAAACTAGTTTGCTTTTTTTCTCTTAACAGTATTTAATGTACAGTTTGAGAGGTACATTTTATAATCACGAATTCCAGTCATCATGGACATGAATGTCATATTTTAAGATTTTAGTTATGCATTTGAGCTTCTTTTTCAGCGTGGAATCGTGATGCACATACAACTTCACACTGTTTGCACTGGTTTAGGTTTATTTACAATTTCATCTAATTCACACAAGTTCAGAGAAAAATTACAGACTGAAAATCACCTCCAGTGTTATTTGGTTAACTGTGCCTTCCCAAACGCTTTTTGTAACCATCAGTTTGCATCATTTTGGCTGGACTTTTGAGCTGTCTTGCCAGAAATATTATAATTTATTCAAAATAGGTGAAGGGGCACAGACTTGTGGAGGGCGGAGCTTTGATAGGGCCATTCTTCAAGCTTAATTTTATCCTAATTTATACATGACCAGTTCTGATGTTGGAACACCTACAGTACAGACCAAAAGTTTGGACCCACCTTATCATTCAAAGAGTTTTCTTTATTTTCATGACTATGAATAATGTATCTTCACACTGAAGGCATCAAAACTATGAATTAACACATGTGGAATTATATACTGAATAAAAAAGTGTGAAACAATTGAAAATATGTCTTATGTCCTAGGTTCTTCAAAGTAGCCACCTTTTGCTTTGATTACTGCTCCGCACACTCTTGGCATTCTGTTGATGAGCTTCAAGAGGTAGTCACCTGAAATGGTTTTCCAACCATCTTGAAGGAGTTCCCAGAGATGCTTAGCCCTTGTTGGCCCTTTTGCCTTCACTCTGCGGTTCAGCTCACCCCAAACCATCTCGATTGGGTTCAGGTCCGGTGACTGTGGAGGCCCGGTCATCTGGCGCAGCACCCCATCACTCTCCTTCTTGGTCAAATAGCCCTTACACATCCATCCGTTCACCTCTTCTGCGCCGCACAAAGACACAGTGGTTGGAACCAAAGATCTCAGACTTGGACTCATCAGACCAAAGCACAGATTTCCACTGGTCTAATGTCCATTCCTTGTGTTCTTTAGCCCAAACAAGTCTCTTCTGCTTGTTTCCTGTCCTCAGCAGTGGTTTCCTAGCAGCTATTTTACCATGAAGGCTTGATTCACTCATTCTCCTCTTAACAGTTGTTCTAGAGATGTGTCTGCTGCTAGAAATCTGTGAGGCATTGACCTGTTCTCTAATCTGAGCTGCTGTTAACCTGCGATTTCTGAGGCTGGTGACTCGGATTAACTTATCGTCCGCAGCAGAGGTGACTCTTTGTCTTCCTTTCCTGGGGCGGTCCTCATGTGAGCCTGTTTCTTTGTAGCGCTTGATGGTTTCTGTGACTGCACTTGGGGTCACTTTAAATGTTTTCCCAATCATTCGGACTCACTGATCTTCATTCTTAAAGTAATGATGGCCACTCATTTTTCTTTACTTAACTGCTCTTTTCTTGCCATAATACAAATTCTAACAGTCTATTCAGTAGGACTATCAGCTGTGTACTGTATCCACCTCCTGCACAACACAACTGACTGTCCCAACCCCATTTATAAGGCTTAAAATCCCACTTATTAAACCTGACAGGGCACACCTGTGAAGTTAAAACCATTTTAGGTGACTACCTCTTGAAGCTCATCAACAGAATGCCAAGAGTCTGCGTAGCAGTAATCAAAGCAAAAGGTGGTTACTTTGAAGAACCTAGAATATAAGACATATTTTCAGTTGTTTCACATTTTTTGTTCAGTATATAATTCCACATGTGTTAATTCATAGTATTGATGCCTTCAGAGTGAAGGTACAATATTCATAGCCATGAAAATAAAGAAAACTCTTTGAATGAGAAGGTGTGTCCAAACTTTTGGTCTGTACTGTAGTTGTGTTCAAGTTTTACCCATCAAGCTGTGTATTCGAAGTGAAGTTTAAGAATTCGAAGGTCAGTCTGTCTTTATTCTATTCAGTTGGTGCAATGCACCAGCACCACTGGCAACAAAGCAGCCAATGTTGGGACCACCACCCTGCTTCAACCGTCTTCTATATCGTTCATTCCATTGTGGGTCACGGGGGAGCTGGTGCCTATCTCCAGCAGTCTACGGGCAAGAGGCAGGGTACACCCTGGACTGGGCGCCAATCCATCGCAGAGACACACTGGACAAACAACCATGCACACACTCATTCACAACTAAGAGCAATTTAGACAGACCGATTTACCTAACAGTCATGTTTTTGGACTGTGGAAGGAAGCCGAAGTACCCGGTGAGAACCAATGCATGCACGGTGAGAAGATGCAAAATCCATGCAGAAAGACCCCTGGCCAGGAGTCAAACCCCGACCTTCTGCCCCACCCAGCTATAATACGGGGGGAAGGAGCGTGTTTTGTAGGGGCAGTGGCTTCAGCTAGACCCTTCTCATTGTTTTTGTCCGGTCTGTACTCTCTCCCTCCCCCATTATTTCTGTCCAATGGGAGCAATGATCGTCACTTGTGTGGCTTTGTTGACAAGTTATAGTTCACTTGCAAAAAAAGCTTCAAAGCAAACTGCATAGAACCGCACCAAAAGAAAAATTAAAGTCAGACCAAGTTTACCAAAAGACTTTAATGGTGTAAATTCACCCTTAAACAATACAGGTAAATTGATGTTATAAAAAATAATATTAAACACTGGTTGAGTATTTTAGATCTTTAAAAAATGGGTGTCCAGAGAGACTGCAAAAGCTGGAGCTGTGATCTTCAGAGAACAACACAATGTGGATTAGCCACATGTCTTCAGTGATATGATACAATTCAAACTTTGATAGTAATAGTTTTGCTAAAACATCTCAGGAGAGGGAAGCAGTGCTTCCCCAACACTGTTTACACTGGGGGTGGGGAGCTGCTGACCTTGACTGAGGACATAATGGGGCAGTGGAAGGAGTATTTTGAGGATCTCCTCAATCCTACCGTCAGGCCTACCCTGGTGGAATCAGAGAATGGGGACTCAGAGTTGGACTCGTTTATCACCCAGGCTGAAGTCACTGAGGTGGTCAAAAAGCTCCATGGTAGCAAGGCATCGGGGATGGATGACATCTGCCCTGAGTAGCTCGAGTCTGTTGATGTTGTGGGGCTGTTGTAGCTTACATGCCTCTTCAACATTGCGTGGCGGTTGGGGACAATGCCTCTGGACTCCAACTACAGAGGGATCACACTCCTCACTCTTGCTCGAAAGGCCTATGACAAAGTATTGGAGAGGTGAGTCCAGCCAATAGTCGAACCTTGCCTTCATGAGAAGCAGTGTGGTTTTCATCCTTGCTGTGGAACACTGGACCAGCTCTAAAGGGTGCTCGAGGGTTCATGGGAGTTTGCCCAATCAGTCCACATGTGTTTTTGTGGACCCGGCAAAGGCTTTCGACAGTGTCCTTCGTGGTGCCCTTTGGAAAGTACTCCAGGAGTACAGAGCAGGGGACCCATTATTAGGGGCCATCCGGTCTCCAGCAGAGCAGGAGTTTGGTCCACATTGCCGTACTCCGGTCTCTGAACAAGTCTGCTGCCCCTGCGACACAGGTAAAGCGGAAGATGACAAGTATGAGTACCAGTACCCTTCACAAGCTATATTAGACTCTAAAAAATTGAGTAAAAAAAGTTTGTTTTGTCATTTTAAATGTCCTTTTATAGTGTTTGTGTCAGTATGTGAAAATCCTGACTAACTGTAAGATCCTACATCTGTCCTCAGAGTGTGGTTCTAGGCCTCAGTACAACACCCGAGTTGTTGGGGGTAATATCTCTAAACCAGGTCAATTTCCCTGGCAAGTTAGCCTCAACTTCAGGAGTGAACACCTATGTGGAGGCTCTATTATAACATCAATCTGGATCCTTACTGCAGCCCACTGTGTGTATGGGTAAGTCACACATCAAACTTGACTTTGAAATAGTTTCAAAACTGATTAGTTATAAAGTAAAATATGTTCAGCACAAATAACCTGACCAGGTAGAAGATATTTCTACAAAACATTTATAGCAGCTCTGTTCCTCACTAGTAATAAGACTGATCCAATCATTTAATCTGCTACTATTTTTTGAAGAACATTCAAATGAGAACAAAAATAATGTTCTTTAATTCATAGCTTTGTTATCCTTTTCTGTTAATACTATGAATGTGACAAATAGATAATGTTGTAAAATATAATTAAGTTAACAAATAGAGTAAATAAAGGAATTAATTTTCCTAAAAAATTGTGAGCTGTTTGGGCATTAGGAGAATGCAAACTATAAATAATAATGGGACTAAAAAGATACAAAATGTTTTAATGGTATTGATTCTAAATTGCCGATTCAAAGAGGAAATACTGTCCAACAACCATTCAACAGGTTAACTCAAATAAGGCTGTTTTAAAATCAGTTCACAGCTGTCTCAGGTGGAAAACACAAACAGTGAAACAGATTGGCCAGAAGCTAAAAATCCCATATGATAACTCTAGCTTGCAACAACAGAGCCAGCCTGCTAACATTACACGTTAGAAAGGTTATAGCATGGACTCTCAGACACTACAAAGTAAATTAAACACAAACTAATTAATTTAAACATTTCTTTACCTACTTACATTGGATCAGCTCTCGTCTCTCTCATCGTCTTCCGCTTTATCCAGGACCGGGTCGCGGCTCCTCTCAATGTGGAGGAGCAGCGGCTCTACTCCAATCCCCTCCCGGATGGCCAAGCTCCTCACCCTATCTCTAAGGGAGTGCCCGGCCACCCTACGGAGGAAACTCATTTCAACCGCTTGTATCCGGGATCTCGTTCTTTCGGTCGTGACCCAAAGTTCATGGCCATAGGTGAGGGTAGGAACGTAGACCGACCGGTAAATCGAGAGCTTCGCTTTTTGGCTCAGCTCTCTCTTCACCACAATAGACCGGCACAGCGCCCCCATTACTGTGGCAGCCGATCCGTCTGTCAATCTTCCGCTCCATTCTTCCCTCACTCGTGAACAAGACCCCGAGATACTTAAACTCCTCCACTTGAGGCAGGAACTCCCCTCCAACCTGAAGAGGACAAGCCACCCTTTTCCGGTCGAGAACCATGGCCTCGGACTTGGAGGAGCTGATCTTCATCCCTGCCGCTTCACACTCGGCTGCGAACCGCCCGGAGTCCAACATGCACCGGGAACAGGTCCGACTTAGTGCCGGCAATGCGAGCCAAACTCCTTCTCCGCTTGTACAGAGACCGGATGGCCCCTAGTAAAGGGCCCCCGATTCCATAGTCCTGGAGCACCCCCACAGGGCATCACGAGGGACACAGTCAAATACTTTCTCCAGGTCCACAAAACACATGTGGACCGGTTGGGCAAACGCCCATGAACCCTCGAGTACCCTGTAGAGGGTATAGAGCTGGTCCAGTGTTCCACGGCAGGGACGAAAACCACACTGTTCCTCCTGAACCCGGGGTTTGACTATCGGCCGGACTCTCCTCTCCAATACCCTGGCGTAGGCCTTACCAGGGAGGCTGAGGAGTTTGATCCCCCTGTAGTTGGAACATACCCTCCGGTCACCCTTCTTATGTAGGGGGACCACCACCCCAGTTTGCCAATCCAGAGGCACTGTGCCCGTCTGCCACGCAATGTTGAAGAGGCATGTCAACCATGACAGCCCCACAACATCCAAAGACTTGAAGTACTCAGGGCGGATCTCATCCATCCCTGAAGCCCTGCCACCGTGGAGCTTTTTAACCACCTCGGTGACTTCAGCCTGGGTGTTGAAAGAGTTGAACCATGCAATGCGTGATGGCAGGATTGAGGAGATCCTCGATGTACTCCATCCACCGCTCGATAGTGTCCCCAGTCGATGTCAGCAGCTACCCACACCCACTGTAAACAGTGTTGGGGAAGCACTGCTTCCCCCTCCTGAGGCACCAGATGGTTTGCCAGAATCGCTTTGAGGCCAACTGGTAGTCCTTCTCTATGGCCTCACCAAACTCCTCCCAGGCCCGAGTTTTTGCCTCTGCCACAGCCCGCACCATGGCATGCTTAGCCTCACGGTACCTGTCAGCCACCTCAGGAGTCCCACAAGCCAACCACAGTTGATAGGACTCCTTCAGCTTGACAGCATCTCTTACTGCAGGTGTCCACTACCGGGTTTGGGGATTTCCGCCGCAACCCTCTCTATCTGCTTAGGCCTGCCAAGTCTGTCCGGCTTTTTCTTCTAGCAGATCCAACTCACCACCAGGTGGTGATCAGTGGACAACTCAGCCCCTTTCTTCACCTGTGTGTCCAAAACATGCGACCAAAAGTCTGAAGACATGACAACAAAGTTGATCATCAACCTCCTGCCTAGGTTATCCTGGTGTCAAGTGCACTGATGAACACACTTTACTTGAACATGGTGTTCATTATGGACAATCCGTGACTAGCACAGAAGTCCAATAATGAAACACCACTCAGATTCAGATTGAAGAGGCCATTCCTCCCAGTCATGCCTCTCCAGGTGTCACTGTCATTTCCCACGTGGGCGTTGAAGTCCCCCAGTAGAACAATGGAGTCCACAGGAGGGGCACTATGCAGCGCCCCTGACAGGGACAACAAGAAGGCCGGGTACTACCGCACAGCCCGTAGGCCGACACGACAGTCTGAGACCTGTCCCCGACCCGAAGGCACAGGGATGCGACCCTCTCATCCACTGGGGTAAACCCCAACACAAGATAGCTGAGCTGAGGAGCAACAAGTAAACCCACCCCAGCTCGCCGCCTCAACCCCGCGGGCCACTCCAGAGTAGAAGAGAGTCCAGCCTCTCTCAAGGAGATGGGTTCCAGAGCCCACCACATGCGTGGAGGTGAATCCAACTATTTCTAGTTGATATCTCTCAACTTCCTGCACAAACTCAGGCTCCTTCCACCCCAGCGGGGTGACATTCCACATCCCTAGAGCCAGCCTAAGCATCCGGAGATCAATCTTTCGAGGTCACCACCTTCGTCCGCTGCCCAATCCACTTTGTACCGGTCTCTCATGGTCCTCCCTGTAGGTGGTGGGCCAACTGGGGGATGGCCTCGCGTCTCTCGTTCGGGCCGGATCCTGCATGGAGCAACCTGAAAATTGTATTGCAAAACTGTTGTTTGTTGATGATTGTTGTACACTCCACGGACTTGATTAAAAATGAATGCCTTTGCAACTACCTGAGCACATTTTAAGGCATTAACACATTGATACTAAAAATACAGCATCATAGCAGCAATAGCATAATTTAGTTTGGAACTGCATGATGCTCATGGAGTCCTTCACTGAAGACATCATCTCTGACCACATTTTAAAGCATTAACACATTGATACTATAAATACCTTAAGGAGCTATAGCATCCTTTAGTTTGGAACTGCATAATGCTCATGGAGTCCTTCACTGAAGGCATCATCTTGTCTTTACAGCATCATTTCTTTTATATGGTTTCCCTGGTTAGCAAAGTGATATCCTGTTTTTTCTGGGCAATCTAGAGTTTCATAGCATCCTCCAAGCTCCTTTATTTCATTGTTTACAGTAGCTTTGTTCAGTTTTAAACAAATGCATAAATTGATCCACGTAAGTAGTGAAGAACTTTAACAATTGTCTGATGCACATAACATATTATAAGTCGATGCCTGTGTTTGCAAGCGCCTCATTTAGGAGCTTCCAGAAAACATATTATGTTTAACTGTTCAGGCTGTGGCATTTCAAACCTTACAAATGAGATGATTCACCAAACTACTGAGTGGCACAGAGGCGCCCAGGTGTTTTGTACAATGCTCTAAAAGTCTAGTTTAACCAAATAAAAAGGAAGCAACTCCGTTTAACCACTGACAAGAACCATAAGGACAAGATGATGTGTTCTTTCCACCCCCTAATGTGGGGGGAATTAATATTGAGAAAGAAATTTGCTTACCAAGATGCCACCAATCCCACATTCTGCGAGTTGTCATCAGATCTATACTATGATGTTAGTTAGAAGTTGATTGAATTAAAGTCCCCAAAGCACCTCACACTACATTCAGTCATTCATACACACATTCCCATACTGACAGAAGTGAGGCTGCCATACACAGGTGCCACCGAGGCCTCTGACCACCATCAGTAGGTGAGGCGGGTGAAGTGTCTTGCCATAGGACACAACGACTGAGAGACATAAAGGGGGCTCAAACCAGCAACCAACCGACTACAAGACTAACCCCTGCCTCCATCGCCACAGTCGGCCCAGCTTAATCATAAATAATGATAATAGTTTGGCTAAGGTGTAAAAAATACATTACATGTTAGCTGAAGCCAAAGTCCATTTAAAACAGAGATTCTTTTGGACTTTGTCCATGAAGGTCCATTTTTGTGCTAAATGCCATCTATATGTAGTGCTGCAAAATAAATCAGAAAATAAATTGTTGCCATACATGGCTCATGTAATTATTGTCATTTTTACCATGTAATTTTTACATTCTCTAAAACGCTTTGATTATTTAATAAGTGGTTTAAGTTGACTTGTATAACAACCTCTTACAGACTTATCTCTTACTAAACTGATCTTGTCTTGAGATTTTATGCAGCATGAGCTCTGTCCAAGTCAAAGCAGAGAACTTACCCATATTCATCCATTCACCCAGGTAAAGTTTGGAGATGAAGCTGAAATTTTCCACCTTTAGTTCAAGCTGTGAGGCATCTAAAGTGTCTGTATTAAACGAACAAACAATAGACAAACAGGCAAGATTTGGGTTGTAAGAAATAAGTGGATAAATGTTTTGTAAAACAAACAAAAAATAAATAGAAACATAACAAAAATTCAAATGAAACTAAGAAAAATTAATATTTAATATCTTTGTCTTGTTGTCTTTGGTCAGATTCGAAAACTCTTCCCTGTGGACAGTTCATGTGGGGCTGACAGAGCAACTGGTCCATGGGGCCCAATTTCTGGCTGTAAAGAGTATTGTATACCATGCTCAGTACCGGCCCAACGGACTAGACTACGACATTGCACTCATGAGACTAGAGGAGCCACTTGTTTTTAATGGTATTGCTGATATTTTTCGAACTATTACCTAAACTTTCTTGCTCTTATAAACTCATACTTTCTTCTCATTTGTTCATTTCAGTTTTTTTCAATTCAATGCTGCTCAATCCAGTTCATTTATATAGCTCCAATTCATAACAAATATTGTCTAAAGGCACAATACAAAAAAGTCAATTCAATCAACCACACAGACTGTTTTAAAATAAATTAAATTCATTCCAAATTGATTCTAGTTATAGACTAGTCTGAATGCAGTCAAGTTCAGTTTATTATTCAAATAGATTCAAATTGGTTTCCTTTCTGTGAAAACCCAGTAGATTACATTTTGCAGTTGACTTGCAACAACACTGTTCCTGGACGTGCATGTAGCAGCAGTGGACAGCTGATTGCATTGAGGCATTGACTTTGCAGCAATTCCTCATCCTGAGCATGCATAAAGCAGCAGTGGAATAAACCTAAATAGAAAGAAACCTCCAGCAGAACCTGGCTCAGTGTGAGCGGGTATCTGCCATGATTGACTGGGGTTTGAGAAGGCAGAGCACACACAAAAAAGAAACTCAAAAGCACTGATCAAGGAGTACTATCCATGTTAAAGAAAAGTAAAAAGAAAATTTGGCAGTAGTAGCTTCTTTATTGGCTTCATCCTGGATTGAAACACAGCCAAACATAGGTCCTAAGCAAGTTTTAAAGCCAATAGGATGAAATACTACATACATTTTTTAGTTGTCCTTTCACTTAAAAGTTACATTGTAAGATTGAATAGATGTTACAACTTCTAAATCCATTCAATTGCTTTTTTTCTTTTGAATTTGAGAACAGTACTGTCATGTTAGGCTGGAGTTTGATAGGACAAATCTGAGTTAGTAGTTAGCTGCATGAGTTAGTAGTAGAGCTAATAATAAACTGAAATACTTACAAAACAGCAGGACATGAAACACAGGCATGTATACAGGCA
Source organism: Girardinichthys multiradiatus (assembly GCF_021462225.1). Classification (NCBI taxonomy): domain Eukaryota; kingdom Metazoa; phylum Chordata; class Actinopteri; order Cyprinodontiformes; family Goodeidae; genus Girardinichthys; species Girardinichthys multiradiatus. The sequence goes on from NC_061800.1 coordinate 2,564,217, forward strand.
TGGAGTAGGTGGTAACAGGAGGAACCAGTGGAGAGTAATTAAACCAGACAGTATATTGCTGAGGTAGGTTGGATAATGGATCAGGAGCAGCTGAGAGAGGGTACGACAACTGAAGGAGGGACTATTTAACACAGGTGAGCAGGGAATCCAGGGGAACAACAAAACATCAAAGTGAACAGTAACAATGGAACTAATTAAAGAGCATAAACAGGAAGGAACCAGCCAGGTCAACAAGGAATTACAAACTAAAACATCTAAAACAGGAATCTAAGAAAGTAATATAAACACAAGAATGAATGATGAATCTGATAAACAACAATAAACTGAAATAACAGCAGCTGAAGTAGAGAAAACAGACAAGGAACTCAAAACTTAACACTGGCAAATTATGACTAGCACAGCATACGGCAGCAAACTAATGTTGGTGTTGGTGTAAACTCCACAATAAATTAAAAAACTTCTGAAACACAACCGCAACTATGAAGACTGCCATTGTTATTGTTGTCGCCTGGTTAGCACATGTATTTAAGGGAGAGGTGAGGCAAACATGCCAGTTTTTTGGTGGTTAGAACGGTTAGTGCTGTCCACACTGAGCCACCATGGGGGGTGGTTTTAAAGTTTCCCACTCTGGGAGCAGGTTTTAAATGTACTCAGTTTTGCCGCCGCTTCATATGGATGAGACTCCTTATCCTACCAGAGGCTTTGTAGATACACCTAAACCTGGCTTTGTGTGGACAGGTCCTATGTCAAACCCAGGTGGGTTACATGTTCTCATAGAAAGAAGAGGATACACATTGTAAATATGTATATTCTGTAATGCAAAAACAAAACAAAAGAGCAAAGTGTACCGGAGTCAAATTCCTTGTTTGTACAGGTCCTTCTCCAAATATTAGCATATTGTGATAAAGTTTATTATTTTCCATAATGTAATGATGAAAATTTAACATTCATATATTTTAGATTCATTGCACACTAACTGAAATATTTCAGGTCTTTTATTGTCTTAATACAGATGATTTTGGCATACAGTTCATGAAAACCCAAAATTCCTATCTCACAAAATTAGCATATTTCATCCGACCAATAAAAGAAAAGTGTTTTTAATACAAAAAAACATCAACCTTCAAATAATCATGTACAGTTATGCACTCAGTACTTGGTCGGGAATCCTTTGGCAGAAATGACTGCTTCAATGCGGCGTGGCATGGAGGCAATCAGCCTGTGGCACTGCTGAGGTCTTATGGAGGCCCAGGATGCTTCGATAGCGGCCTTTAGCTCATCAAGAGTGTCGGGTCTTGAGTCTCTCAACGTTCTCTTCACAATATCCCACAGATTCTCTATGGGGTTCAGGTCAGGAGAGTTGGCAGGCCAATTGAGCACAGTGATACCATGGTCAGTAAACCATTTACCAGTGGTTTTGGCACTGTGAGCAGGTGCCAGGTCGTGCTGAAAAATAAAATCTTCATCTCCATAAAGCTTTTCAGCAGATGGAAGCATGAAGTGCTCCAAAATCTCCTGATAGCTAGCTGCATTGACCCTGCCCTTGATAAAACACAGTGGACCAACACCAGCAGCTGACACGGCACACCAGACCATCACTGACTGTGGGTACTTGACACTGGACTTCTGGGATTTTGGCATTTCCTTCTCCCAGGTCTTCCTCCAGACTCTGGCACCTTGATTTCCGAATGACATGCAGAATTTGCTTTCATCCGAAAAAAGTACTTTGGACCACTGAGCAACAGTCCAGTGCTGCTTCTCTTTAGCCCAGGTCAGGTGCTTCTGCCGCTGTTTCTTGTTCAAAAGTGGCTTGACCTGGGGAATGCGGCACCTGTAGCCCATTTCCTGCACACGCCTGTGCATGGTGGCTCTGGATGTTTCTACTCCAGACTCAGTCCACTGCTACCGCAGGTCCCCCGAGGTCTGGAATCGGCCCTTCTCCACAATCTTCCTCAGGGGCCGGTCACCTCTTTTCGTTGTGCAGCGTTTTCTGACACACGTTTTCCTTCCCACAGACTTCCCACTGAGTTGCCTTGATACAGCACTCTGGGAACAACCTATTCGTTCAGAAATTTCTTTCTGTGTCTTACCCTCTTGCTTGAGGGTGTCAATAGTGGCCTTCTGGACAGCAGTCAGGTCGGCAGTCTTACCCATTATTGGGGTTTTGAGTGATGAACCAGGCTGGGAGTTTTAAAGGCCTCAGGAATCATTTGCAGATGTTTAGAGTTAACTCGTTGATTCAGATGATTAGGTTCATAGCTCATTTAGAGACCCTTTTAATGATATGCTAATTTTGTGAGATAGGAATTTTGGGTTTTCATGAGCTGTATGCCAAAATCATTTGTATTAAGACAATAAAAGACCTGAAATATTTCAGTTAGTGTGCAATGAATCTAAAATATATGAATGTTAAATTTTCATCATTACATTATGGAAAATAATGAACTTTATCACAATATGTTAATATTTTGAGAAGGACCTGTATGTACGAACTTGGCAATAAAGCTGATTCTGAACTTAATGGGATGTGAGTTGAAGACGCTTTTAACTCTGGGTTATTAACTCAGGGTTTAGACTAGTGTTCAGACCAGGAAGCAGGATAATAGTTAAGACTACTCTCTGCAGCTTATTTACTGTTACCCACCCATTACCGGATTACGACAGTGTCTTGGCTACGGCCAAAATTGAATAGAGTAAAAAATTATCTGAAAATCTCATAAAACATAAAACACAACTCAGACTGAAAAGAAAAATAAAACAATTAAATGTGGCTTATTAAACATAAGATCTCTCTCTTCAAAGAATTTGTTAGTTAATGACCTGATTTGTGACAATCACATTGTGATTTGTGACAATCACAATTTATCTCACAGAAACCTGGCTGCAGCAAGAGGATTATGTTACTATAAATGAGTCAACTCCTTCTAATTATTTGAATTTCGACATACTTTGAAATACTGGGCGAGAAGGAGTAGCAACCATCTTTCAGGCTGATTTATTGATTAGTCCCAGACCAATTAATAGCTACAAATAATTTGAATATTTGATCCTTAGTTTTCCTCATTCGGTTTTATTTATATTGCGCCAATTCAAAACACGTCATCTCAAGGCACTTCACAAAGGGTTTAGAATGGTGCGGGGGTGTTGGGTAGGTTAGAATAAACTACTGGGTGTTAGAGTTTGGCCATTTTAGAATGGGCTATGTGTAGTGGTACCAAGTAAAATAATAAACTGATAAAGCTTGTCCATCTAGAGCCCACTCGTGCCCATTGTTATACTAAAAACCACAATGATTGGGGGAACCAGGCTCAGTGTGAGCTGCCATTTGCCACAACTGATTGGGGGTTTGAGTGAACAGAGCAGAGACAGAAAAAGAACACAGAAGCACTGATCCAGGAGTACTTTCTATGGGAAGGAAAAGTAAATGTTAAAGGATGTAGCTCTTTTAGTGGTTTCATCTAGGAAGAAAAAACAGAAACTCTGAGCCATTTTTCAAGTTTCAAGTATGAGAGAAAGAACACACAGTTACTCACAGTAAAAGCTCAGCCAGTAGCTACAGGGGTTGGACAATGAAACTGAAACACCTGTCATTTTAGTGTGAGAGGTTTCATGGCTAAATTGGGCCAGCCTGGTAGCCAGTCTTCATTGATTGCACATTGCACCAGTAAGAGCAGAGTGTGAAGGCTCAATTAGCAGGATAAGAGCACAGTTCTGCTCAAAAAATTGAAATGCACACAACATTATGGGTGACATACCAGAGTTCACAAGAGGACAAATTGTTGGTGCACGTCTTGCTGGCGCCTCTGTCACCAAGACAGCAAGTCGTTGTGATGTATCAAGAGCCACGGTATCCAGGGTAATGTCAGCATACCACCAAGAAGGACAAATCACATCCAACAGGATTAACTGTTGACGCAAGAGGAAGCTGTCTGAAAGGGATGTTTGGGTGCTAACCCGGATTGTATCCAAAAAACAAAACCACGGCTCCCCAAATCACGGCAGAATTAAATGTGCACCTCAACTCTCCTGTTTCCACCAGAACTGTCTGTCGGGAGCTCCACAGGGTCAATATACATGGCCAGGCTGCTATAGCCAAACCTTTGGTCACTCATGCCAATGCCAAACGTCGGTTTCAATGGTGCAAGGAGCGCAAATCTTGGGCTGTGGACAATGTGAAACATGTATTGCTCTTTGATGAGTCCACCTTTACTGTTTTCCCCACGTCCGGGAGAGAAGCCCCAAAGAAGCGTACCCCCCAGACTGTTGCATGCCCAGAGTGAAGCATGGGGGTGGATCAGTGATGGTTTGGGCTGCCATATCATGGCATTCCCTTGGCCCAATACTTTTGCTAGATGGGCGCGTCACTGCCAAGGACTACCGAACCATTCTTGAGGACCATGTGCATCCAATGGTTCAAACATTGTATCCTGAAGGCGGTGCCTTGTATCAGGATGTATCATTTGTTTGAAACTTTCACATTGGGCATTGCCCTAGGGATTGTAAAGGCTGATATGACTCTTTGCTATTCCATAGACATAACAGAGCTATTTTATTACAGTGGCTTCAAAGCTCCATCCTTGGTTTTATGACAGCCTTGCCCGACAGCAATAATAAGCAAACCAGAGTTTGATAAGAGCCTTTGCTGTGGTGTTGGCTGTATGGATTTTTGTGGGAATAGCAACAGTAAATTGTGTGAACATGTCAGTCAGGACAAGAACATTGTTGTACCCCCTCTCAGAACCTCTCCTACATAGTGTAATCCATTGTAAGGACTTCCAGTGGTGTTGCAAGATTGCTACAGGTCAATGGGGCCCTGGTCTTTGGAAAGACGCACTTGGCCAGCATACACCGCTTGCACTGTTTTATCCATTCCTGACTGTCCTTACTCATGGTAGGCCACACTTAGCCTCTCCTCAGGAAAACATAAGCAGGCATAAATAACAGACATGGACAGACTTGACAAAACATGTAGTATAGTCCCCTAAGGAACAACAGAACTGAAGAGCATATAGACCATGGCATAGGTTAGAACAGTGAGACCGATTATAGGGAGCAGGTGAGCAGAATGAGGCTGATTGCAATATGGCTGTGGCAGAGTAGACACAAATAAACGATGAGAAAAACAAAAGCAAGAAAACAAACAAATGGAAGCTCTTACAGAAGAGAACAAACTTAAATGCACCATGAGCAGAATACAATAATTATTAAGGAACTAAACCTGAGGAATGAACTAAAGCACCACCTGGAAAACAGTGATCAGAGGAATAACCCAAAGCAAAACTCAATCATGACAAAATATAGTTTCAACGCATCTGGAACGACTGTATGAACGAACACTAATGTAACATCTTAGCCTTCTTTAGTGTAAAATACAGCAGAGATGAAGCTGTACAACGGAATGCATCAGTGAACTCGATGAGCTATTCAGCAATGTTTATGTAATTGGCTTTTAGTTTCTCTGGGAAACGGATAGGAGTTCATTGTTTATCTTGTATCTTGATAAGTCCCAGGCACTGGAGAGACAACTCTATTACATTCCTTACATAAAGCACAAATTTGCAGATTCCTGTCTGTTTTTGCACCCTATATATAGTCTAATAAAAGTTACTCACTTGGAATAGAAGTTAAAATTCATCAATTTGACCAGGGACAAAAAAAAAAAAAACCCTAACAGAGTAAAGATGTGCGGCACTGGATTCCAGCTTCTAAACTAATGTCCATCTGCCAACTCTGGCAGGTGAGAAGAGATATCACCATAATTCAGTTACTTTAGGAATATGTAGATCAGATGTCATTCAAAAACCAATGTTATAGAACACACATACACAATGTTAATCAAAAAAATGCATAAACACTAATACAGATGAAAGTGATTAATGATCAAATAATTGAATAATTGATTTTTTTAAGATTCATTTTTGTTTCTCTGAGAAAAGTTGCATAGTGCTTAGTAATTTTTAAAATAGGAATTTGATTACATTCTTTTTGTGTCATTTTGGGTATAGATTTTACTTACATACAGAGAACACTCAGAAGGGAAAAGCTTTACGGATTTTATTGTCAGCAAAGTAATCTGGGATGTGGGCTGGAAACACCAACTGTATGGAAAGGAAGAAAAATGGACAGGTGAACAAACGAATGATATGAAGTAACTGATCACTTAGATCTAAGAAATGGCTTACTAAATTGTTGTGGCTTGAACCACCAGGGATAGAGAGATTCAGAGTCTTAACTTGCGAAGGAAGATTGTTCAGTTGTCCTCTTAGTTGAGATCTTGGTGCCAGCCAAATGGAGCTTAGGTGCCGATGTTTAAGATGGAGGATGGAACAGGGTATGCTGATGCCTGGGTCCTGGAGTGAGAGGAAACGAGAAGCCGCCAGCTTGGTTCGTGTCCGAAAGGTACAGATGGTAGTGAGAGAAATGCACAAGAAGGTAGATCCTTAACTTAGTAGTTGAAAATCCAGATGCTCAGAGATACTCTGGAACGAAGTCGTAACTCAGCAAGGTAAACAAAGCCTCAGGTAAAAACCTGCATGGGAGCAAAATACAAAGTTACTTTAGTTCAAGAACGAAGCAAAAAATCTGTAGTGGCTGAGTTTGTTACCACTAAGGCAAACACTCTGGCATCGAAGTGCTGGCAGCCTCCCGCTTAAGTACTCCTCCAAGCAATCAACAGATAGAAGACACCTGTCATCCAGCGCACCTGAGAACTGCAGCACCAACTGTGAAACACTGAATGGTTATGTAGACAAGTACATCAAACACACGCGCACACACACACTAACACACGCACACACACACACACAGACTATGACATTTTGGGCTTGTAAGAAAAGCAGTTTGACTAAAAGGCAGGAATAAATTTAAGGTTGCTACATTCCCATCAAGTGGTTGACCTTGTTACTCTGTTCATCTCTTTAGCTGTCCCAAAGAAAACAAGTAACTTGAAAGGTGGATGTAAAAGATCATGGAGAAGTCTTAAAAACAAAAATCACATCAGCAAGACTTTTAAATGGCGTAAGACTAGTTTTGCTTTTCTCTTAACAGTGGTATTTAAAGAACGGCTAATACAACAAAAGTGAATATTTTGAAATCTAAAGCATCCATCCATCCATCCATTGTCTTCCGCTTATCCGGGGTAGGGTCGCGGGGGCAGCAGTCTAAGCAGAGAGACCCAGACTTCCCTCTCCCCAGCCACTTGAGCCAGCTCGTCTGGGGGAATCCCATGGCGTTTCCAGGCCAGCCGAGTAACATAGTCCCTCCAGCGTGTCCTGGGTCTTCCTCTGGGCCTCCGCCTGGTGGAACGTGCCCAGAACACCTCACCAGGGAGGCGTCCATGAGGCATCCTATCCAGATCCCCGAGCCACCTCAACTGGTTCCTCTCGACATGGAGAACCAGCAGCCCTACTCTGAGTCTCTCCCGGAGGACTGAGCTTCTGACTGTATCTCTAAGGGAGAGCCAGACGACCTGTGGAGGAAACTCATTTTGGCCACCTGTATCCGTGATCTCGTTCTTTCGGTCATGACCCAAAGCTCATGGCCATAGATGAGGGTAGGAACATAGAGCGACCGGTAAATCGAGAGCTTCGCTTTTTGACTCCACTCTCTCTTGACCGGTACAGCACCTCCATCACTGCTGATGCAGCATCAATCTGTCTGTCGATCTCCCGCACCATTTTTCCCTCATTCGTGAACATGACCTCAGACTTGGAAGCACTGATTTTCATCCCTACTGCTTTACACTTCGCAGTGGACTGCTTCAGAGAGAGCTGTAGATCACAAGCTGATGAAGCCAATAGGACCACACCATCCGCAAAAAGCAGAGACGCAATTCTAAGGCTACCAAAACGGATCCCCTCAACACCTTGGCTGCACCTAGAAATTCTGTGCAACAAAGTTATGAACAGAATCGGTGACAAAGGGCAACCTTGGCGGAGTCCAACCCTCACCGGAAACGAGTCCGATGCAGACCAAGCTCTGACACCGGTCAGCCGGTATCAAAGGTGCTAACAGCCCGTATCGAAGGGCCTGGTACCCCATACTCCCGGAGCACCACTCACAGGATTCACCAAAGGACACGGTCGAACACCTTCTCAAAGTCCACAAAACACATGTAGACTTGTTGGGCAAACTCCCATCCACCCTCCAGGACCCTGCTGAGGGTGTAGAGCTGGTCCAGTGTTCCATGACCAGGACAAAAACCACACTGCTCTTTCTGAATCCAAGGTTTGACTATCCAAAGGACCCTCCTCTCCAGAATCTCCAAATAGACTTTACCAGGGAGGCTTAAGAGTGTGACTCCCCTATAGTTTTTGAATACCACCACCCTGGTCTGCCAATCCAGTGGAACTGGCCACGATGTCCATGCGATGCTGCAGAATAACGTTAGCCAACACAACCCTACAACATCCAGAGCCTTAAAGAACTCCGGGTGAATCTCATCCACCCCGGGAGCCTTACCACCGACCTCGGTGACCTCAGCACCAGAGATTGGAGTCCGCCCCAAGGTCCCCAGGCTCCACTTCCTCAGTGGAAGAGATGCCGGTGGGATTGAGGAGGTCTTTGAAGTCACAATGTCCCAAGTTGAGGTCAACAGCGCACCCTCCCCACTGTAAACAGTGTTGGTGGTGTACCCCTTCTCCTCCATGAGACGCCGGAGGGTGGACCATAATCACCTCGAAGCCATATGAAAATCGTTTTCCGTGGCCTCTCCAACCTCCTCCCAAGCCCGGGTATTTGCTTCAGCAACCACCCGAGCCGGACTGCTGTTGTAATTAGGAATATATTATTTAATGTTTAATATTCATGTTTTAATATTTTATTAAATAATAGTTTGGTCTGTTAAGAGTTGTCCTGTGAATACCAGCCTAATAAGGCGGTGGCATTCGGACAAAATTGAAGGGGATGAGCCATGCTCTGACATTATTGAACAGCATAACTCTGCACACACATGGAATGAATTCACACAATTTCTTAAAATACAATAATTTATTAACAAAAATAACTCAACTCAAAATCAAACATATTTTAATCAACAAACTCTTTGCTATGCTAAAACAAACCAACTAAATTACCAAGCAGAATGAAAGAATAAGGAAGACTATTGGCTAAGTACAATATAAACAAGTTGATCAAAGATGGTTGAAAACCATGACCGAAAGAGTGATGCAACATTACCACGCGATGTTTATGTTTGCGAACCAAGGATTATCTTGAAGAATCTGGAAGTGAAGTTAAGTTAGTCCTGGAACTAACTTAGGCAATAATTGGCATACCTTTAGACAACCATTCGCAATGCAAGATCAGATAAAATATTATTTTAATAAAATAATATTTTAAAGAATGATCTGCTGAATAAAACCAACCTTCTGAATGACAAATTCTCAACGGTGTTTAATTAGCTGCCTTTATTTATTAAAATATTTAAAGAAATATTATTAAGGAAATAGTAAAATTATATTTAAGGAAATATTATTTTGAAAAAGAACCAAATCTTTCTGGAGAAATGGGGCTTAATGGTGTTTACATAGTTATCAGGTTTAGTAAAATAATATTTAGGGGAATATTATTTAACTGGATTGAAAACTAACAATCTTTTTGGGTAAATGATTTTTAGCAGGCAAGCACGTATTCTTAACTGTTTGCAGTTGAAGCTAACAAAAGAAGTGTATAGCTTATCATGAGAATCAAACACATACCTGTAAAATACCACTAATAAAAGGATTAAAATGCATAAGCATGGACGGCATGTTATGGCAGATCTTCTGTGTTTAAAATCACCCTGTAAATAAAGTTTGTCTTAACTTTAAATAAAAACACAAACACAGAACACACAAACTGAGCACATGTGCTTACGAGCACTAAGATTTTCAATACAAACAAAACCACACTTCATAAAACAAAAATAATGTTTAGATTATTTCATTCTAAAGTACTTCTCTCTCCCCAAACCTAATCTCTCAGGTGAACTGTGCTGAGGAAAAGCTGTCCAGGCCGACGAAGTTTGAAGAAAACATTCTCAGTGAACAAAAGGTTAGCTGCAACTAACCTCCGTAGCCGTGGGGAGGGGCGGCTCGCTCTGTCGGCCGTCCAAACTGCACGTTATGGTGATGCGGTCCCGTTGTCCTTCCTTCAGACCAGGAAAACTGCCATAACACAGTTTGATTCTGTAGACCTCAGAGAGAAAAGTCAAGCCACGCTTGTACCATAATTACCCCCGTTCACGAATGAATACCGGATACACAAACAGCAATTCATTCATATTTAACTTAGTGCATATGATCGCGTGATCGTATGACACTCTTGGATCCAGTTTGAAGAGTTATGTCTGTTTGGCAGCAAAAAGACATTAGCGCACTGTGTCTCTCCTTCCAGCTCCACAGGGACCCGTGTGAAGAGACAAGATGTAGCAAGTGCGCTGCTTTTATTTGGACAGTGACATCACGGGAAGTCCGCTTTTACCCCTTTCCCTGGCTGTGCTGGAAGTAGGTTTCCTGGCGCCGAGAGCACATATGGACACCCTTATGCTTGAACATGGTGTTAGTTATGGACAATCCATGATGACCACAGGAGTCCAATAACCAAACACCACTCAGGTTCAGAACGGGAGGGCCATTCCTCCCAACCACACCCATCCAGGTCTCACTGTCATTGCCAACGTGAGCGTTGAAGTCCCCCAGCAGAACAAGGGAGTCCCCGGTGGGGCGCTCTCCAACAACTCCCCTCCAAGGACTCCAAAAAGGGTGGGTAGTCTGAAGTACTGCTTGGTGCATAAGCATAAACAACAGTCAAAACCCGTCCCCCCACCCGTAGGCTGAGGGAAGCTACCCTCTCGTTCACTGGGGTGAACCCCAACATAGAGGCACCGAGATGGGGGGCAACAAGTATGTCCACCCAAGCTTGGTGCCTCTCACCAGGGCCAACTCCAGAGTTGAAGAGTGTCCAACCCCTCTCAAGGGGACTGGTTGCAGAACCGTGCGTCTAGGTGAGCCTGACTATTTGTAGCTGGAACCTCTCTACCTTGCACACCAACTCCGGCTCCTTCCCAATCAGAGAGGTGACATTCCACGTCCCAAGAGCCACTAAAATTGAAGATCTAAACAAAAGCAATCATCTCGCATGGCTTAATTTTTGTGAATCATTTCACTTTCTATTATTCCTTGTATTCACATTTAATTTTTATTTATTCACTTTGAACGTACCACATATATTCTACTATATATATATATTCATAAATTGCATGCTAATATTGTGTACATATAAAAGGAAATTCTCTCTCAGATGATAAAGGTTTTCCCTTAATAAGGGGGAATTATATGGAAAAGAAATAGATTTAATTCCAAAATGGTACACAGTCCTAGTTACAGGTACAGTTTAGAGTGTTCTTGGTGTGTGAAAAAATTAATGAAGTTCTTATTGTAAAAATAGTCACATACAGGTCCTTCTCAAAATATTAGCATATTGTGATAAAGTTCATTATTTTCCATAATGTCATGATGAAAATTTAACATTCATATATTTTAGATTTATTGCACACTAACTGAAATATTTCAGATCTTTTATTGTCTTAATATGGATGATTTTGGCATACAGCTCATGAAAACCCAAAATTCCTATCTCACAAAATTAGCATATTTCATCCGACCAATAAAAGAAAAGTGTTTTTAATACAAAAAACGTCAACATTCAAATAATCATGTACAGTTATGCACTCAATACTTGGTCGGGAATCCTTTGGCAGAAATGACTGCTTCAATGCGGCGTGGCATGGAGGCAATCAGCCTGTGGCACTGCTGAGGTCTTATGGAGGCCCAGGATGCTTCGATAGCGGCCTTTAGCTCATCCAGAGTGTTGGGTCTTGAGTCTCTCAACGTTCTCTTCACAATATCCCACAGATTCTCTATGGAGTTCAGGTCAGGAGAGTTGGCAGGCCAATTGAGCACAGTGATACCATGGTCAGTAAACCATTTACCAGTGGTATTGGCACTGTGAGCAGGTGCCAGGTCGTGCTGAAAAATGAAATCTTCATCTCCATAAAGCTTTTCAGCAGATGGAAGCATGAAGTGCTCCAAAATCTCCTGATAGCTAGCTGCATTGACCCTGCCCTTGATAAAACACAGTGGACCAACACCAGCAGCTGACACGGCACCCCAGACCATCACTGACTGTGGGTACTTGACACTGGACTTCTGGCATTTTGGCATTTCCTTCTCCCCAGTCTTCCTCCAGACTCTGGCACCTTGATTTCTGAATGACATGCAGAATTTGCTTTCATCCGAAAAAGGTACTTTGGACCACTGAGCAACAGTCCAGTGCTGCTTCTCTGTAGCCCAGGTCTGGGGAATGCGGCACCTGTAGCCCATTTCCTGCATACGCCTGTGCACGGTGGCTCTGGATGTTTCTACTCCAGACTCAGTCCACTGCTTCCGCAGGTCCCCAAGGTCTGGAATCGGCCCTTCTCCACAATCTTCCTCAGGGTCCGGTCACCTCTTCTCATTGTGCAGCGTTTTCTGCCACACTTTTTCCTTCCCACAGACTTCCCACTGAGGTGCCTTGATACAACACTCTGGGAACAGCCTATTTGTACAGAAATTTCTTTCTGTGTCTTACCCTCTTGCTTGAGGGTGTCAATAGTGGCCTTCTGGACAGCAGTCAGGTCGGCAGTCTTACCCATGATTGGGGTTTTGAGTGATGAACCAGGATGGGAGTTTTAAAGGCCCCAGGAATCTTTTGCAGGTGTTTAGAGTTTTGTGAGATAGGAATTTTGGGTTTTCATGAGCTGTATGCCAAAATCATCCGTATTAAGACAATAAAAGACCTGAAATATTTCAGTTAGTGTGCAATAAATCTAAAATATATGAATGTTAAATTTTCATCATGACATTATGGAAAATAATTAACTTTATCACAATATGCTAATATTTTGAGAAGGACCTGTATGCCTGTTTAGGAATGGTCCAGCTTTCGCAATAATTATGACATCCTGCAGCTGTCCAGGTCAGGCTGACCTACAATACTGAGTACCAGAAAGACTTACATAAAACAAATACTTTGTTTGGATTGGTAAAAGCAATTCTCATATACACACCACTGATATGAATTTGTCTATATACAATTCAAATCAATTCAGCTTTATTTATATAGTGCCAACTCACAACACGTCTCAAAACAGGAAGAAACCTCCAGCAGAACCAGCAGAACTAGGCTCCGTGTGAGCGGTTTGAGAGAACCGAGCAAAACACAAAAAAGAACACAGAAGCACTGATCCAGGAGTACTTTCTATGGGAAAGAAAATTAAAACATTAATGGTTGTAGCTCCTTTAGTGCCTTCAATGATCCAAGATGGCGCCGACGATGGCAGCCTCGGAGCTTCGCTCTCTCTTTGTTTTTGTGTTTTGTGTTTTTATGTTTTTCGAGCCACAGTTCTGTGGTGTCAGGGCACAATCCTGTGGTCTCATTCAGGAGAGAGGAACTTCTCAACATCAGAGAGTCCTCTCTTGGGGTTTTTTCACCATCTTTCATCGATCCGAGGTTCACTGAGCTCTTGGCAAGCGGAGCTGCGGCACTATACGGGATACTGCGCCGAAAGCGTCGAAGGGGAAAGCGTGCTGGCGCGCTGGTAAAGCTCCGCAATCTGCGGAGGTCTTCGCACACCACTGCCTTCAATCCACCTGGCAAATGTCCACTCTCTAAACAACAAGATGGACGATCTGCTTCTCCTCACCGGTAGAACCTCAGACCTCCGCAGATTAGCGGTTCTCTGCTTCACTGAGACATGGCTGAATGAAAACATCCCGGACAGCGCACTGCTGATGCCGAGCTTTCAGCTGTTCAGAGCGGATCGCAGCGCAGAGCTATCGGGAAAGAACCAAGGAGGCAGAATCTGCTTTTATATTAATGAAGGTTGGTGAAGAGACATAAAAGTGCTGGGGAAAACATGTAGTCATGATCTGGAGTCATTTTCCATAAACTGTAAACGGTTTTATTCACAGAGAGAGTTTTCCTCGTTTATAATAAAATGGCTCATTTTCCACCGCAGGGCTCCACTTCTGCCGCCGAAAAACATCTCGCTGAGCTGATTACAGACGTGGGGAAAAAATACACGGACTCTTTTATCATAATACTGGGAGATTTTAACAGTGCAAACCTCTCCAATGAACTCCCCAAATACAGACACCATATTAAGTGTCCCACCAGAGACAAAAACACACTGGACCATTGTTACACAACTTTAAAGGACTCCTATCATGCTGTTACCAGGGCTGCTCTGGAATTTTTGGATCATTCTCTTATCCACCTCATCCCAACCTACAGGCAGAAATTAAGAGCTTCCAAACCCGCGGTTCACATTGTTAAGAAGTGGACTGAGGAATCTAAGCAGATGCTACAGGCCTGCTTTGAATGCACAGACTGGACTGTTTTTGGAACTTCAGCCACTGACTTAAACCAACTAACTGATGTGTTGACATCATACATCAGTTTCTGTGAGGACATGTGTGTGCAGACCAAGACCTTCTGCACCTTTGGGAATAACAAGCCATGGTTTACTCCACACCTCAGGAATCTGCGTAGGGAAAAGGAAGAAGCTCACAGCAGTGGAGATTGGGCGCGGTACAGGCAGGCCAGGAACAGACTAACAAAGGTGATCAAAGCAGCCAAAAGAAGCTGCAGTGACAAGCTTAAGAACAGCCTTTCTACTGGTGACACTTCAGCTGTATGGACCGGTCTGAGAAACCTGACTGCCTATAGGAGCCCCACCACCCATCCTGAACAGAGTCGTCTCCTGGCCAACCATCTGAATGGCTTCTACTGCAGACATGACAAGAAGCCATTCACACCTCAAATCATCCCCTCCACATCCCATTCAGGAACAAATTTGACCCGTAAAACAACCAACCCCCTACCTTCAGATCCTCTGCCTGCACTAAAGATCTCTGAGGAAGATGTAAATAGGCTCTTTCAGCACATGAAAAGAAAGAAAGCTGTTCTTCAACAAATCACTGGAGAAATGTGAGGTCCCCTCCTGCCTCAAACGATCCACCATCAGCCCGGTTCCCAAGAAACCCACCATCCTAGGATTAAATGACTACAGGCCTGTAGCCCTGACGTCTGTGGTCATGAAATCCTTTGAGCGGCTGGTGTTGAAGTACCTGAAAGACATCACAGGCCCCCTGCTGGACCCCCTGCAGTCTGCTTACCGAGCAAACAGGTCAGCAGATGATGCTGTCAACTTAGGTCTATACTTCATCCTGCAACACCTCGACTGTCCAGCGATGTACGCCAGGATGTAGACTTCAACTCGGCCTTCAACACCATCATACCAGACATCCTCCACCAGAAGCTCACCCAGGTCAACGTCCCAGCCTCCACCTGTCAGTGGATCAACAGCTTCCTGACGGACCGACAGCAGCAGGTGAGACTGGGGAGCATCTTCTCCCGCACCAGATCCCGCACCAGATCAAGTACCCCCCAGGGGTGTGCTCTATCCCCACTCCTCTTCTCCCTGTACACAAATGACTGCACATCGTCCGTGAAACTCCTGAAGTTTGCAGATGACACCACTGTCATTGGTCTGATCCAGGACGGTGATGAGTCTGCATACAGACAGGAGGTGGATCGGCTGGTACACTGGTGTTGTCAGACCTACCTTGAACTCAACTCACTCAGGACTGTGGAAATGGTGGAGGATTTTCAGAGAACACCACCCCCATACATCCCCCTCACCATCCTCAACAACACCGTGTTAGCTGTGGACCACTTCAGGTTCCTAGGATCCACCATCTCTGAGGACCTGAGATGGTCCTCACACATAGACACTGTTCAGAAGAAGGCCCAGCAGAGACTACTTCCTGAGGCAACTCAAGAAGTACAACCTTCCACAGGAGCTGCTGGTCATCTTCTACACTGCCATCATTCAGTTTGTCCTGTCTTCATCCATCTCAGTGTGGTTTGGCTCATCCACAAAACAGGACAGGTCCAGACTGCAATGAATAATCAGGTCTGCAGAGAGAATAATCAGGGCTGACCTTCCCTCCATCCAGGACTTATACAGGTCTAGGGTCAGTAAAAGAGCTCCTAAAATCTTTGCAGACCCCACACACCCTGAACATAAACTGTTCAAAGTTTTACCTTCAGGCTGTCGCTACAGAGCACTGTTTACTAAAACCAGCCGCCACAGAGACAGGTCCTTCCCCCAGGCTGTTTCTCTGATGAACATTTAATAGAGTATCAAACAACTGCATAGGGAAGTTTCAAATGCACCTTTGTATATATGTATATTTAAGGATATAAAAATATATGCATAAATATATTTAAAAACCCAGAGAGCAAAGTGTACCGGAGTCAAATTCCTTGTATATATGTACAGTTCGTACATACATACAAGGAATTTGACTCCGGTACACCCTGGCAATAAAGCTGATTCTGATTCTGAATAAAACACATCATTAGGGGAGTCCTATATTTCAAATTTTGCTTGATTTAAAACAATTTAAAAGCACTTGTTGCTATCTGTCCAAAAGAAAATTCAGAATCCATAAGATTAGACTTGGGTAAACCTGAAATATCAGACAGATATTGTAACAGGTTCTTAATGCTGACAGTATTAAAAGTAAGAGAGAATCTCTATAAACCAAATCCTATTGTGAGGGTGTACAAAGTCCAGATTCTCTGTAACCATATCTATAGGCTTGAAGCCTTGTTTGTCGATAATGTCAGTCGAGGATGTCGAAGATGTGTGTCAGGTTCAATCAACCTAAAATACTTATAGCATCACAAAAAGAAGAGAAAGACAAGATAATTAGTTTCTTACTCGATGCGAGGAGAACGGACAGAGATGTGCTTTCAGTTACAAATCTCTTACCGCTCTGAAAACCATCTCTCCGAATCCTCTTTTTATTTAGGGTGGTCCCTAGTTACAATGAACGTTGCTGCTCTGAAGGATGGGGGGAAACAAACAGCAACATGACATAGGTCATGCGCACCATTACTAACACACTTGCATTGTCTCCATAATCTTAAGATATGTGCGTTCTTTGTTCAGCACAATCAGCTGTTGTCTTTGTGATGTCCTCAACTGTGACTGCATCATCTCAATTCCATCTTTCCTCCTTGCCTGCAAACAACTCATCACATGTTTGCTTACACATACAACATGAAAGGTTATAAAGGTCAAATAGTAAAGTTAACAAAAAGAGGAAATATAAGATAAATCTATATACAATTATTCCAACATTTCCCCCTTGTTTATCTTATATTTGCTCATATTCTCATATCACTTAAACAGCCACTTCTTTTGGATTTTTAACTGTTAGATAATTTTTCATGAGCATAAATACAATTACACCCAGAGGCACTTACTGACATTTAAACCACAGAATCATATAGAGATCGAACTGGGTATAGGTCAGAAAAGTCAGGTCAGTTGGATCATCATAGGTCAGTTGGATCATCATCATCCTCATCATCCTGATCATCCTCCTGATCATTCCCCTGATGCTTAAGTGGCGGATAGAGGTGGGCAACTCTATCTTCCATAGGAGAAATAGCTGTTGTGATGAGACGGTTAAGAAGAGAAAGAAGACAGGGAATATAACAACATCCACACAATATCAAAATTGCAGCAAACACTGCAAAGGAAATTATTACTGATGATACTAAAACTTTATACTTCCCAAACACATTCAGCCAGGAGTCCCACATCGAGGTGTCTACTCCAGAATGCCCCTACATTTTGCCATTTAGAGATCTCAAACCTTCTATGGCTTTGGTGAGGCTGCCATCAGCAGCAGTGTTGTTCGGTATGAATGTGCAGCATTGTCCTCCAAAAAATGCACAAACTCCTCCTTTTTCAGCTAACATCTCCAAAGCAATTCTCTTCTAGAATGCCATCAGGGAAGTTGAAGCCAATTGGTCATGGACAGCTTCAAACCCGCTTTGTGTCTAATTTCCTGATTTTTGAACATTGTAGTGGATATAGTTGATCCTGTCCACGTTTTTGTTCATTGTACACCACCAACAGATACTTGATTCAAATCCTGCAACTACTTGATCAGCTAATTTATATTCATCAGGCACTCCTCGAGGTACACCTATAGCATCTATGTACGTAGGGTCTCCCTCAGTCTGCCAGGATGCAGGTCTGCGCTTTCTATTACGCCAGTCATGTGGTATAACACTACATAGTCCATGTGTTACATCATCTACTGACATAGGATATACCGAAACAGGTAAAAATAAGGTAACTAGAGCACAGAGCCCTGTTACATTTGAAGGTAATCGATCAAACAACTTGTCGTCACCACACCACCACCAAATGTCTCCTCTAGAGACTGGTTTAAAATACTTATTTACTTTTACAGTTGTAGTACACCATACTGCAGTGAGATTTACTAATTTATTGCCTCTCTCTGTCATATTTTTATATGTGTAGTTTCCAGCGGTGACCCCTTTATGGAATAACAGTTTACTTGTATCTGCTCTAGTTACAGGAAAAACAGAATCCCAGTGCTGACATGTTTCATTAGGATTAGTTTGATTTATCACTTCCATCATACAGGGTTGTGGTATTACAGCTGTAATTACTTGTAACAAAGGCCTGGCACCCATACACACAACACAATCTCTTTTAGTCATGTTAGCTGCTTGTTCTACCATCAGTAACCAGTTATTATTTGTTCCTGATACTCCAGTAATAACCTAGATCAAGTCATCTGCGGTTATGTTTCCTGGCATACTTTTTTACTCTCTTTGCCGTGGTCTTAGGGGAGAGAGTTGTTTCACTTTTTACTTCACAAACAAAAGGTCAAAATTTGGGTCTGACCCTGAAACCTAGGCCCACAGGAGAAAACCCCAACATTTTTCTCCTGATGAATGGTAGTCAGGAGGAAATAGAGAGTTATGCGTGAGGTTAATGGTTACTTGGATTGCATTATCACCTTCATGGAGTCTAAACAACTTATTTTGATGACTAGCATAAGCAGTGGTGCCCTTCTTTGGTGTCCAATTGTTTCCTTCATCAGCTACCATTGTGGACCATGAGGTGTGTCTTCTATCATTAGTTAAGTACCATTTATAACTTCTATAATGAGTGGGATCAGCACCACAGCTATGGTATTAGATTTCACGCACACTTGAATGCCACAGGTATAAGAAGTATGTTCAGTACACATAGTTGTGTTATCTTGCCTTCCTCGATTTAGCGCTACATGTTTAGTATGACTCATAGCAGGTGTTGTTACATTTTGATTTATCTTGACTGGTTCCCAGAGGCACCAGAAAAATAAGAAAATCAATACGAGGAAAAGTATAAATGCCCAGCAATGGACTGCATCGCTAATCCATCTAAGAGTCATTTTGGCTGAAAAGTGGTTCCAGTGTCTTAATTTTCTTCACTGACTTTCACGTCTCTCCAGCCTCTAAATGTCTGGGTCCACCTTATTATCAAGCTGTAAATCACCTCCCCTGGCGGAGTTTTAAACCGAAATGACCTTTTTAGTTGGTTTTCCTGCTGGGAAATAGAACATTCCTCATTAGTTTGATTTTGTTTCAGTTGTTTTTCTAACATACTCCTCATATAATCAACTAGGTTGGTTTCTTCATCTAACGCCCACTGATTTTTGAACTGTGGTAATCTGTATGGTCTTCCAAAAAACGTTTCATAGGGTGTTAGCCCTGAGCTACTTGTGATGTTTATATATAGTTTTACTAGATCCAGACACTGTGTCCATAGTCTTCAGAATCCATAAGATTAGACTTGGGTAAACCTGAAAATCAGACAGATATTGTAACAGGTTCTTAATGCTAGCAGTATTAAAAGTAAGAGAGAATCTCTATAAACCATATCCAATTGTGAGGGTGTACAGAGTCCAGATTCTCTGTAACCATATCTATAGGAGCTGCTCTCTTCAACACACTTTTTCAGGCGGTTCTTTATAGTCCCATTCATTCTGTCCACTAATCCAGTGCTTTGAGGGTGGTAAGCGCAATGGTTTCTTAGATCTATGTGAAACATGATTCCTATTTTCTTTATCATTTGATTTACAAAATGGCCTCCTTTGTCACTATATATTTTCTCGGGAATTCCATATCTGGGAATGATATCTTTACACAGTGCTTTAGCTACATTTAAGGCATCTGGATGTTTAGTTGGAAGTAGTTCTATCCATTTAGAAAATGCATCTATAATAACTAAACAGAGCCTTTTCCCTTCGCTGTGGTTTAGTTCAATAAAATCCATATGAATTGTTCGGAAAGGGTATTGTGGTTTTGGGAATTGTCCCCTTCATGGTCTTAGATTCCCTTGCGGATTATGTTTTGCACATATTAAACATGTTCTGCAAAAATTTTTTGAGTAAGAGTTAAATCCATATGTTGCACAATATTGATGTATCTGTCCTACCATTGAGACATGTGAAACACAATGGCTCAATATTGCTGCGCATTTGTATAGGTTCTCTGGTAGGATAGGTTTATTATCTGGTCAAATATAGACTTCATCTTTTAATGCAGCTCCATGTTTTTTTTTTCACATTTCTATCTCCTGTGGTGGGCTTTGTTGTTGCATTTCTTTTAACACAACATTGTCTACACTATGCTGTTTTTGATTTGTCCTGATGCAGCTGCTTTTGCTGTCTTATCTGCAAATGCATTTCCTTTTATGACATAATTTGTGCCAGAAGTGTGAGCTGCACGCTTACAGACTGCTAATTTTCTAAGGAGGTGTACTGATTTCAGTAAGTTTTTTAACAAATCAAGATGGGTTACTGGTTTCCCAGTAGATCTTACCATGCCTATATTCTTCCAATATTGAGCAAATGTATTATGGACTGTTGCAAATGCATATTGACTATCAGTATAAATAGTTACTTCCTCATTTGCAAATAGTTTGCAGGCCACGGTTAGTGCAATAAGCTCTGCAGCCTGTGCAGAGTAATGTGAAGGTAATTGTTCTGTTTTTAACACTGCATCTCTTGTCACCACTACATATCTTGTTTTTGTCTTCCCTCTCTCATCTTTTCTGTAGGAACCATCTACATAGACTATCTTGCCCTGTATCAGGGGTTGATCCTGCAAATCAATTCTGGTTTTTGCTTCTTTTTCTGCTATTTCTTGACGATCATGCTGAATTCCATCTTCAGGTGTGGGTAACAATGTTGCTGAGTTTAAGATGGTGCACCTTTCTATAGTTAAGTGTGGTTGTGACAGTAAGGTTGACATGCAGGACAAATGTCTGGCAGGTGATAGAAAGAGTCATATTTGTTTGCAGTAATAATGCTGAAACTCCATGGGGAACTCTTAAAGTTAAAGGGTGGAATAACACTATTGTGGCACTGACTTCAACTGCCATTGAGGCTGCAATTACAGCTCTCACACAATATGGTTGCGCACATGCAACACTGTCTAGTTTTGAGGAGAAATAAGCTATTGGTTTCATTTTATCTCCATCTTGTTGAACCAGAACTGAAGACATAAAATGTCCCTTGCAATCTACCATCTGAACAAACGGTTTACTATAGTCTGGTAATGCTAAAGCAGTATTGGAAACTAGAACTAGGTGGGTATAAGGCTGTGCTCACAGAATGAAGCATAAGAAGTCATTACATCCGCTGGAACATGTAGATCCACATCAGTCATTAAAAAATTAATTTCAGTCTGTTAAGTCTAAACAATAATGTTTTGTCTTATTGTTTCAACTTCACTGTTGTTCTAGATTTTAACAGATTTTGAGACATGTTGCTCCATTTTAAATTCGGACCGATATTTGGGCAGCAGCAATATTATGTTATAGTCAGAAAGACGAAGGGATTGATGTGATTTTTCCAACGTATGCATTTGGGATGGACCATGGCCAGTATATTTTGCTGTTTAATCAGAATGTCGGCATTCTTTTCCAAACTGGGCAGATATGTAGAAATGTCACATCTGTTGAAGTTTCCTAATAAAAGTACAGGCTGTTCTCCAATGCAATCAGCAGCCCTTTTAAAACAGTCTGCTACTTTATCTGCAGCCATAATAAAACCAGGTCCTGGAGCCCACTCTAAAATAACTGTTATTTGGAAGAGTTCCGGAGGTAAGTAGTGTGGTCTGAATTACACTGCCAGAAGTTGGACAGCATCTCAGTCTCCCCCACTATAAAATTCGTTGTCCACCTTTTGTTGATAGTAATATGGTGGTATTACTGGTAAACAAACAAACAAACACAACAAACTCAGGTAAAACAACCCAACAAATTCAAATTATATTTGGCAGAAGTATGCCATTTTCTTCGGTTTCAAAATATTCCAGAATTCTTTCTAGAACTCCATTAGGAATCCATCTGGTCCTGGAGCCTTTGTATTAGGCATGTTTGTGAGAGCTTCTTGGATTTCGGCTGATATTGGTACATCCAGGGCCATCACTTGATTATCTGATAATTTAGGAAGTGTTACTTTATCCAGAAATTTATCAATGTCGTTATTTGTCCCCAGGAGGTCATTAAACTCCAAATATGAAGTCTACTCTTCTTTAAAGTATTTGATAAATTCTTCATCCTTAAGCAATGATGTATTAAACCTCCAGTTTTTGCTTTGTGGGTTTTCTTTCTTATTCACTAGAGTAAAATAGACGGGAGCATGATCGCTACAGCTATAGGGTATAGGGCAAAGTCTGTAATCACAAATGCACTGTTTAGCTATATTTAGTGATTGCCAACTGCGCTGAGTCCCTGTTGTGCTCAGCCTGTCTAATTCTTAATGTCCACCAAAGCTGTGATCGCCCCCAAGAAGTGAGCAATCCAAGTGTTTAGACAATGCAGAAAAAAAAGAATGGAACAATGGGGGGTCATCAACATTTGGGGCATATATACTGACAATACATTTCTTTTGGTTATGTATAGATATTTGTATTAATATAAATCTACCCTCTGGATCTGTAACTGTGTCTAATACTGTAAAGTTAATATTTTTTTGAATTAAGATTGGTACTCCCCTTTGCCTAGAATTATAGCAGGCAGAAAACAACTTAGGAAACTCAGGTGATTAAGGATCGTTTGCAGCTGTGGCAGATTTATGAATCTCTTGTAATAAGACGTCTGCCTGTAGTCTTTTAAGCTGATTAAAATTTTTTAACTTTTTCTCTCTGATGCCGACTCCATGCACATTCAATGTGACAAACCTTAGTGTATCCATAGTTGTGCGTGTGTCGCTAAAGTTGGACAGCACATGTCACCACAGAAACAGACAGACCCAAGTGAAATCATAGTTAGTGCTTGGGGTTGCCTGATATGAACTCCAGAAGCAGGGATATAGCAGAGAAGTACCTTTGGGAACTGGTCATTAACGCTGAAGTTTGTTCCCCGCAGCTCTCTGCCAGCAATCCTGTTCCATACTCTCACCTGAATTACCAATAATTCTCTCTTCTTTAGGCTCCCTCACAAATCCACTCATAAACTCTCAACTGGTCCAGAACGCTGCTGCCATTGCATCTCTGGAACATCACCCACCAGTAACATTTCACCTGTACTTCAACAGTTTCTCTGGCTCCCAATCAGATACTGTCTGGAAATCAAAATCTTGCTCTACAAATTTAATGCCATCCATCACCTCTATCCTTTCTATCTGTCTGACCTCCTTCCACATTAAGACTCCCTCCCGATCTCTAAGGTCAGCCTTATTGTGCCTCCTGCGCGTCTGACCACTATAGGACTCAGGGCCCTTGGCCAATCTGCTCCAGGCCTCTGGAATGTTCTCCCTCCTGACATCAGTAACATTGCCACTCTCTGTTTTTAAATCTCAGCTGAAAACTAATCTGTTCAAACAAGCATTTTACAATGATTAAGCACCATGGTCCTATTATTTTCTCTCTGATTTTTTTATTTGAATTTCTTTTACTTTTATTGATTTTTACTTTTGTAAGGTGACCTTGTGACCCTATTATTATTATCTATTAAAAACAACAAAAACATAAAGGACAAACACAAACATGTGTCGAGCTGTGTCAGCAATAACAGACCCCCCCCCCCACTAAAACTACTGTAACTATTTATGAGCCTGTGGCCCTTACTGAACACTAGTGGGACTTTCACCAAGAAGGGTCAAGATTTCTTATTAAAGGGTAAAAATAAATGCCCTGAATCCTTTCAGGCAAAAAAGAAAACATCTATAGGAGCAATTGTGTGTTTATTATGTATCAGCTGATCGAATGTCTTATAGTGATTTATTTTTTTGTAAAGTGTCTTGAGACAACATTTGTTGTAAATTGGTGCTATATAGATAAAGTGAACTGAATTGATTATATGTGTGAGTAATCCTAACACATAAAATGAACATACATTATGTCAGATTCTCAAAGACAATCACATAAAAATTGCTTCTGTAGGCCTTGTGGAACCCATTTGTTTGCCTAACTATGGAGAGGAGTTTGCAGCGGGTACAATGTGCTGGATCTCTGGTTGGGGAGCAACGGAGGAAGATGGTGAGTCCATGAAGTGCAGGCATATTAAAGATGTCATTATTAAGGGTTTATTGATTAATCAGTCTCTACAACCACAAAACATACCATACATATAAAGCATTTTAAACCTGTTATAAGGGTTTCTAGTCTACTTCAAAATATTTTCTTTTTATTACTTAACTGATGTTCCAAGGAGAGGAGAGTGTTGCTCTACGCTCAGCCATGATACCACTTATGTCTACCAAGACCTGCAACCAGCCAGAGGTTTACAAGGGCCTAATCTCTTCTTGGATGATTTGTGCAGGATACCTGGAAGGAGGAATTGACTCCTGCCAGGTAATGCTTGTTGCCAATGAGCATGGACAACAATAGTCTCAAAACAATATTTCCTTCTTCTCATGTATTGTATGCATATATATATTTTTATTTATTTTTATATATATATATATATATATATATATATATATATATTGTATATGTAAATAGACAATACATACAGTACAGACCAAAGGTTTGGACACACCTTCTCATTCAAAGAGTTTTCTTTATTTTCATGACTATGAATATTGTAGCTTCACAATGAAGGCATCAAAACTATGAATTAACACATGTGGAATTATATACTGAACAAAAAAGTGTGAAACAACTGAAAATATGTCTTATATCCTAGGTTCTTCAAAGTAGTCACTTTTTGCTTTGATTACTGCTCCGCACACTCTTGGCATTCTGTTGATGAGCTTCAAGAGGTAGTCACCTGAAATGGTTTTCCAACAATCTTGAAGGAGTTCCCAGAGATGCTTAGCACTTGTTGGCCCTTTTGCTTTCACTCTGCGGTCCAGCTCACCCCAAACCATCTCGATTGGGTTCAGGTCCGGTGACTGTGGAGGCCAGGTCATCTGGTGCAGCACCCCATCACTCTCCTTCTTGGTCAAATAGCCCTGGAGCTATGTTTTGGGTCATTGTCCTGTTGAAAAATAAATGATGGTCCAACTAAACGCAAACCGGATGGAATAGCATGCCGCTGCAGGATGGTGTGGTAGCCATGCTAGTTCAGTATGCCTTCAATTTTGAATAAATCCCCAACAGTGTCACCAGCAAAGCAACCCCACACCATCACACCTCCTCCTCCATGCTTCACGGTGGGAACCAGGCATGTAGACTCCATCTGTTCACCTCTTCTGCGCGCACAAAGACACGGTGGTTGGAACCAAAGATCTCAAACTTGGACTCATCAGACTAAAGCACAGATTTCCACTGGTCTAATGTCCATTCCTTGTGTTCTTTAGCCCAAACAAGTCTCTTCTGCTTGTTGCCAGTCCTCAGCAGTGGTTTCCTAGCAGCTATTTTACCATGAAGGCCTGATTCACACAGTCTCCTCTTAACAGTTGTTCTATAGATGTGTCTGCTGCTAGAACTCTGTGTTGCATTGACCTGTTCTCCAATCTGAGCTGCTGTTAACCTGCGATTTCTGAGGCTGGTCACTCGGATTAACTTATCGTCCGCAGCAGAGGTGACTCTTGGTCTTCCTTTCCTGGGGCGGTCCTCATGTGAGCCTGTTTCTTTGTAGCGCTTGATGATTTCTGTGACTGCAATTGGGGACACTTTCAAAGTTTTCCCAATTGTTCGGACTGACTGACATTCATTTCTTAAAGTAATGATGACCACTCGTTTTTCTTTACTTAACTGCTCTTTTCTCGCCATAATACAAATTCTAACAGTCTATTCAGTAGGACTATCAGCTGTGTACTGTATCCACCTCCTGCACAACACAACTGATGGTCCCAACCCCATTTATAAGGCTTGAAATCCCACTTATTAAACCTGACAGGGCACACCTGTGAAGTGAAAACCATTTCAGGTGACTTGAAGCTCATCAACAGAATGCCAAGAGTGTGTGGAGCAGTATCAAAGCAAAAGGTGGCTACTTTGAAGAACCTAGGATATAAGACATATTTTCAGTTGTTTCACACTTTTTTGTTCAGTATATAATTCCACATGTGTTAATTCATAGTTTTGATGCCTTCAGTGTGAACCTACAATATTCATAGTCATGAAAATAAAGAAAATTATTTGAATGAGAAGGCGTGTCCAAACTTTTGGTCTGTACTGTATATATTGTATATATATTTTCATATCTATATGTATAGATATTTAGCACTCTTAAGTATTTTTTTTTTTTTTAGTTTTCATGTGTCATGTTGTGTGCAGAGCATGCTGTAGTATCCTTGTTCTCCCCTGGATGGTTGTTTGAGGAGTATTAGTAGTAGAAGTATGAGTAGGAGAGTATTATTTATGTAAGGACGTTAAGTCTATGTCAGTGCTTTACCTGTGCATTTCCACAGGGGGACAGTGGGGGTCCTCTTGCATGTGAAGACTCTTCTGTGTGGAAGCTTGTTGGAGCAACTAGTTGGGGAATTGGCTGCGCTGTGAAGAACAAACCAGGAGTTTACACTCGCATTACAAAGCCACTCAGTTGGATCCATCTGCAGATGGAGGTGAGTATACAGGTCCTTCTCAAAATATTAGCATATTGTGATAAAGTTCATTATTTTCCATAATGTCATGGTGAAAATTTAACATTCATATATTTTAGATTCATTGCACATTAACTGAAATATTTCAGGTCTTTTATTGTCTTAATACGGATGATTTTGGCATACAGCTCATGAAAACCCAAAATTCCTATCTCACAAAATTAGCATATTTCATCCGACCAATAAAAGAAAAGTGTTTTTAATACAAAAAACGTCAACCTTCAAATAATCATGTACAGTTATGCACTCAATACTTGGTCGGGAATCCTTTGGCAGAAATTACTGCTTCAATGTGGCGTGGCATGGAGGCAATCAGCCTGTGGCACTGCTGAGGTCTTATGGAGGCCCAGGATGCTTCAATAGCGGCCTTTAGCTCATCCAGAGTGTTGGGTCTTGAGTCTCTCAACGTTCTCTTCACAATATCCCACAGATTCTCTATGGGGTTCAGGTCAGGAGAGTTGGCAGGTCAATTGAGCACAGTGATACCATGGTCAGTAAACCATTTACCAGTGGTTTTGGCACTGTGAGCATGTGCCAGGTCGTGCTGAAAAATGAAATCTTCATCTCCATAAAGCTTTTCAGCAGATGGAAGCATGAAGTGCTCCAAAATCTCCTGATAGCTAGCTGCATTGACCCTGCCCTTGATAAAACACAGTGGACCAACACCAGCAGCTGACACGGCACCCCAGATCATCACTGACTGTGGGTACTTGACACTGGAGTTCTGGCATTTTGGCATTTCCTTCTCCCCAGTCTTCCTCCAGACTCTGGCACCTTGATTTCTGAATGACATGCAGAATTTGCTTTCATCCGAAAAAAGTACTTTGGACCACTGAGCAACAGTCCAGTGCTGCTTCTCTGTAGCCCAGGTCAGGCGCTTCTGCCACTGTTTCTGGTTCAAAAGTGGCTTGACCTGGGGAATGCGGCACTGTAGCCCATTCCCTGCACACGCCTGTGCACGGTGGCTCTGGATGTTTCTACTCCAGACTCAGTCCACTGCTTCCGCAGGTCCCCCAAGGTCTGGAATCGGCCCTTCTCCACAATCTTCCTCAGGGTCCGGTCACCTCTTCTCGTTGTGCAGCGTTTTCTGCCACACTTTTTCCTTCCCACTGAGGTGCCTTGATACAGCACTCTGGGAACAGCCTATTCGTTCAGAAATTTTTTTCTGTGTCTTACCCTCTTGCTTGAGGGTGTCAATAGTGGCCTTCTGGACAGCAGTCAGGTCGGCAGTCTTACCCATGATTGGGGTTTTGAGTGATGAACCAGACTGGGAGTTTTAAAGGCCTCAGGAATCTTTTGCAGGTGTTTAGGGTTAACTCGTTGATTCAGATGATTAGGTTCATAGCTCGTTTAGAGACCCTTTTAATGATATGCTAATTTTGTGAGATAGGAATTTTGGGTTTTCATGAGCTGTATGCCAAAATCATCCGTATTAAGACAATAAAAGACCTGAAATATTTCAGTTAGTGTGCAATGAATCTAAAATATATGAATGTTAAATTTTCATCATGACATTATGGAAAATATTGAACTTTATCACAATATGCTAATATTTTGAGAAGGACCTGTATGTTTACGTGTCCAGGTGCATTCTTCAGTTGGTGTAAGTAATGAGACAGCTTGCTTATTAGTTTAACTTCTGAATCACATGGCCGGATGAAAATAATTCTCATATCGAGCTTTAAAATTTTTAATCTAAACTGTATGTGTAAAGAGGTCATATATACAGTACAGACCAAAAGTTTGGACACATCTTCTCATTCAAAGAGTTTTCTTTATTTTCATGACTATGAATATTGTAGCTTCACACTGAAGGCATCAAAACTATGAATTAACCATGCGGAATTATATACTGAACAAAAAAGTGTGAAACAACTGAAAATATGTCTTATATTCTAGGTTCTTCAAAGTAGCCACCTTTTGCTTTGATACTGCTCCGCACACTCTTGGCATTCTGTTGATGAGCTTCAAGAGGTAGTCACCTGAAATGGTTTTCCTACAGTCTTGAAGGAGTTCCCAGAGATGCTTAGCACTTGTTGGCCCTTTTGCCTTCACTCTGCGGTCCAGCTCACCCAAAACCATTTCGATTGGGTTCAGGTCCTGTGACTGTGGAGGCCAAGTCATATGGCGCAGCACCCCATCACTCTCCTTCTTGGTCAAATAGCCCTTACACAGCCTGGAGGTGTGTTTGGGGTCATTGTCCCGTTGAAAAATAAATGATGGTCCAACTAAACGCAAACCGGATGGAATAGCATGTTGCTGCAAGATGCTGCAGTAGCCATGCTGGTTCAGTATGCCTTCAATTTTGAATAAATCCCCAACAGTGTCACCAGCAAAACAGCCCCACACCATCTCACCTCCTCCTCCATGCTTCACGGTGGGAACCAGGCATGTAGAGTCCATCCGTTCACCTCTTCTGCGCCGCACAAAGACACGGTGGTTGGAACCAAAGATCTCAAACTTGGACTCATCAGACTAAAGCACAGATTTCCACTGGTCTAATGTCCATTCCTTGTGTTCTTTAGCCCAAACAAGTCTCTTCTGCTTGTTGCCAGTCCTCAGCAGTGGTTTCCTAGAGGCTATTTTACCATGAAGGCCTGATTCACGCAGTCTCCTCTCAACAGTTGTTCTAGAGATGTGTCTGCTGCTAGAAATCTGTGAGGCATTGACCTGTTCTCTAATCTGAGCTGCTGTTAACCTGCGATTTCTGAGGCTGGTGACTCGGATTAATTTATCGTCCGCAGCAGAGGTGACTGTTGGTCTTCCTTTCCTGGGGCGGTCCTCATGTGAGCCAGTTTCTTTGTAGCGCTTGATGGTTTTGCGACTGCACTTGGGGACACTTTTAAAGTTATCCCAATCGTTCGGACTGACTGACCTTAATTTCTTAAAGTAATGATGGCCAGTCGTTTTTCTTTACTTTTTCATTTCCCCCAGCTTCATGTTGCCATGTCCTGCTGTAATTACATTACATGTAATTACACTTTACTTTTTCTGACAGGTTTTCAATAAACTGGTTTCTTGTTAGAAATACCAAAATGTTTTGTAACTAAGTATCAGCTTGGCTTTTGTAAACTTCAGTTTTTATCAAAGTTTTTAGGGAGATGTTTTTTTTCCTCAATATGTTGTTGTTTAACATTTCTTTAATCAATTAAAAGTGCAAAAAAAATTAACTTATGTGTTTTGTAAGAATTAATAAAATCATTTCTTTTTGGGTAATATAAAGCTCTATCAAATGTTTCAATTATAATGCATTACGTTTGTTAAATGTTGGTCACATTTAAACCCATTGTTGTCTTAACTAATTCCAGCTATAATGAAGGTCTCTTTCTTTCTTTCTTTCTTTTTCTTTCAGAAAGAAGAGGCTTGGAGTCTACCAGCATATAATTGAAGGCTAAGATTTATTGGAAACGACTGTAAAAATCTTTGAAGCGGGACAAAAAAAATCTGCTTTAAAGTAAAAATATAATCAAGAGGAAACAGTGGGGCATTCTTTATTCCAAAATAGAAAGCTCTAAGGCAAAACAAACAAGAGCAGTGTGAAAAACCCCAAATGAAAAACAGCTCTGCGAGGTCACATGGTCTTAGCCAATTGTCTAACTAACAAGACCGATTTAAACTAGATCACTGCAACTATTGTTCAGTACAAATTTACCATGATTTAGACAAGAGGCACCCCAATTTGTGGAGTAACAACAGCTTGATGGAAACATTTTGAATACCTTATTACATGAATGTGTGGTGACAGTAGACTATTTAATGCTGTCTTTGTCCAAGTTCTTCTTGCAAGGTGCGAACACTGAAACTCTTTTGTCCATGTAGTAAAAGCAACACAAAGAAATAAACAATGACTGCATCCAAAATGTCCACTGCTCCTTCTTGGTGTGATTCACTGTGGATCGTGTCTTTCCACAGGTTTCAGCCTCAGACCCTGTGATTGTGTAGATAGCATAGTGTTCTCAATTGTGCATTTGACAAGCTCATGCCAAAGGTACTACTGTGAAATAATTCAAAGACGTAATGCATAGTATACACAAGGTGGGTATGTGGAGCTGGATTAAAAAAACATGAGTGCAACACCCAAGTTACTATGCAAGATTACTTCTTCAGATAACTATAAGGCTGTAGCACACAGTCTTCAATCTTTTTACAACTCTGTTCTGTATTATAGTGTCTTTTTCATCAAATATTCAAACGGTCAATGTTTGTGCTTCTTGACAGCAGGTCTTTATCAAAGGAACACATAATAAGGCCGTGTTAGTCTTTTGAGTTTAAAACCAATTTAAATAGCAATTTTAATCAGCATTCAACTTTTATTTCAATTTTTTTTCACTTTAAAGAGCCCTGAAAAACAGGGCTGCTATTTTTCATTAGGAACCTGTACATAAATATCCCTTACAAAACACAACACAAAAGTGAAAAACAAAAACACTAATTTCATGGTTGTATAGAAAAATAAGCGTATCTACTTTTTTTCCTCTCCCCAATCAGCCCATGTGAGAACTGGGGATAAAGTCAGCAGAATGCGTACATCTAGTCAAAACACAGCCATGCAAAAAATAAAGACAAACCATTACATATACAACTTCTAAATGTTGGCATCCAAACAAGAAATCAGAATTCAGCTGGAGACAAAGACCAAAATAAACCAAAAAGCCTATTAATAACAGTAAATACAAACTTGTTTCTTGTGTTTTAACACATTTTCTGTCTGATTTAATCTTTTCAGCTTAAATATAGAAAAAAGTGCACTCGCCTACAGAAATAAACTTGTTAAAAAACTGTTTCTGAAGTGAAACTCCTGATGTACACAGATGCAGCACAGACTGGAAGTCAGCTGGAAGAGCACAGGACTGTTCATGGACATCTGTGGATTTGTGCTCGATGTAAACCTAATGTGTCTGCATTTACACATGCCTTCCAAGTGTAGATCAGTGTGTAAGCTTTTACTGCAATGAGTCGCTGTTGTCCAGGCCCAGCCCAGTCATGTCTGCATCGTCATCTTCCCCACTATCACCTGACTCGTCTTCACTGTGGCCTGCCAGCATTACTTGCTGTACTGCCAGGGTGGCTCCATCTGATGTAAGGCTCTGCAGACCCTCCATGTTCATTGTCACCATTGTACCTGCAAAGAAACCCATGAAAGATTAGAATTACCATTTCTATGGCTACATGTAAAGCAATCTGAAGATGTTGTTGACAGTATTTTTCACAGTGAGGACCACCAGGGGGCACTGGGGCAACTTAGAAAATAGGAAGATAAGAAAACAAAATGCACAAATATAATCTAATTTTTTTAAATCATGATCATAAAATATAATTTGACTGCTTTAATCATTATTATAAAATACAATGGATAATAATATAACATAAACTTCAGCAGCATGTTACAGGAAATGTTCCCACTACTTCATTGGGAGCTGCTGTCACGTGATAATTTGGGCTCGATCTTTCCATTAACCCAATCCCACCTGGAGAACCTTCAAAGATATTCCAAAGAACTTCCCTGAACTTGAAAACAAACATTTAAACAGGGCTTAAGAACCCATTTGCCTTGGTGTCGGTTCTAGCCTTGGCTTAAATTTCACGGGGGTTTTTGGAGGACTACTTCAGGACAAACAGACAATTTAAAACTGAACTTTGAGTGGTGGTCTAGTGGTTAGAAAGCAGGGCATTTCGCATCATGGAGAGTACACTGGTTTGAATCCCACAGCCTGCTAGATCCTTAGTCCTTGAATGCTTCCCGGACACCGCACAATTGCAGCACACTGCTCTTTAAGAGATAGGTTAAATGCAAAGGAAAATTTCTCCACTGTGAGATAAATAAAGTCTAAATTATTATTATTAGTAGTAATTATTATTACTACATTCAAATAATTTTGAAACCTGGCAAAGACATAATGATTTTTATTTTGTCCCAATAAAAGTAAAAAGTACAAAATATTATGCTGTCTTTTACCTGTGGCTGAAGTCTCAAATGTGCAAATTTATACTAATGACTGACAATATACCTACATTCACCGGCCACTTTATTAGGTACACCTTGATGGTACCAGGTTGGACCTCCTTTTGCCTTCAGAACTGCCTTAATCCTTTGTGGCATAGATTCAAGAAGGTACAAGAAACATTCACAGTTCGGTCCATATTAACATGATAGCATCAGATAGATTCTGCAGATTTGTAGGCTGCACATCCATGATGCAAATCTCCCGTTCCACCACATCCCAAAGGTGCTCTATTGGATTGAGATCTGGTGATTGTGGAGGCCCTTTGAGTATAGTGAACTCATTGTCATGTTCAAGAAGCCAGTCTGAGATGATTCGTGCTTTACGACATGGCGCATTATCCTGCTGGAAGTAACCATCAGAAGATGGGTACACTGTGGTCATGAAGGGATGGACATGGTCAGCAAAAATAGTCAGGTAGGCTGTGGCATTGACACGATACTCAATTAGTACTAAGGGGCCCAGAGTGTGCCAAGAATTTATCCCCGAAACAATTACACCACCACCACCAGCCTGAACCGTTGATACAAGGCAGGATGGATCCATGCTTTCATGTTGGTGACGCCAAATTCTGAACCTACCATCCGAATGTCGCAACAGAAATCTAGACTCATCAGACCAGGCAACGTTTTTCCAATCTTTTATTTTGGTGAGCCTGTGCGAATTGTAGCCTCAGTTTCCTGTTCTTAGCTGACAGGAGTGGCACCCGGTGTGGTCTCCTGCTGCTGTAGCCCATCTGCCTCAAGGTTCAACGTGTTGTGTGTTCACAGATGCTCTTCTGCATGCCTTGGTCATAACGATTGGGTATTTGAGTTACTGTTGCCTTTCTATCAGCTCCAACCAGTCTGGCCATTCTCCTCTGACCTCTGGCATCAACAAAGCATTTGCGCCCAGAGAACTGCCACTCACTGGATATTTTCTCTTTTCCGGACCATTCTTTGTAAACCCTAGAGATGGTAGTGCGTGAAAATCCCAGTAGATCAGCAGTTTCTGAAATACAGCCCGTCTGGCACCAACAACCGTGCCACGTTCAAAGTCACTTAAATCACCTTTATTCCCCATTCTGATGCTCGGTTTGAACTACAGCAGATCGTCTTGACCATGTCTACATGCCTAAATGCATTGAGTTGCTGCCATGTGATTGGCTGATTAGAAATTTGTGTTAACGAGCAGTTGGACAGGTGTACCTAATAAAGTGGCCGGTGAGTGTATTATTTTTCTAGAACGCTGCTGCTTACCATCAGGCATGGTAACCTGCTGATGAGTGCCTCCCCCAGCAGCAATGGAGTCAGGCCAGAAGCGCTGCAGTGGGCGGTTTTGGGGCGTTTTCTTCTTGGTTTTGGGGGTCTCCGAAGAACTAGCATCCAACATTGGCTGCAAGATCCGTCTCCGTGCATTTATGAACCTAGAAACACCAAATATTTTGCGGGTTTTGCCTAGTTGAATTTTGCATAGACTTTTACACATTTTAAGCAGACATATTGCAGAAGTATTCCCTAGAAAGGCCATGGTGCATTTGCCATACAATGATTATTTTCTGTAAATAAATAATTACATAAATATGCATTATTATTATTATTATTAGAATAACAAACCATCATAGTGTGTCAAGAAAATTTTACTAAATCCAAAATGCCGAAGAGCATTACAGGAATTATTCCAGCTGATATAACTGATACTGATTTATCCAATCTAAATAACATCACATGTAGCAGAATAAGCTGTCACTGTGTACAGAAAGGCGAGTGTTTCCTGCTTTGTCAACTAAAACATTACTACTGACTGTTTCTGTCAACTGAAATGAATATCTTTGAAAAGGTTTCAATCTCTATATTGCAACATGTTCACAAAGATACACATTAAGCTGAGACACCACTTTATTCCAAAAATTCAACAACTGAGGAGAAAACATCAAACATGCTGAAATATTCAATCTCTCTTGTGCCTCTTCTAAATGCTCTGGAAATAGAAAGTAATTTTATAGGGATTTTAACATCCTGACATATTTCAGAACAAACTGAATATTCAAACTGATATATTTTTTCTCTCCTTCAACCCTTCAATGCTTTACTTTTAAAAGGAGACACAACATTGCTGCTAGCTGTTTTTTGTGGGATTTGTTCTAAACAAGAAATTTTTATCTCTGAGAAATTATGATTGAATAAAAGTTTACTTCCCAAAGAGAAACTAACCAGTTGTTGACTTGCAGAAGTGTCAGA
Organism: Girardinichthys multiradiatus; assembly: GCF_021462225.1. Taxonomy (NCBI): domain Eukaryota; kingdom Metazoa; phylum Chordata; class Actinopteri; order Cyprinodontiformes; family Goodeidae; genus Girardinichthys; species Girardinichthys multiradiatus. Next base: position 2,599,401 of record NC_061800.1, read on the forward strand.
TTTGTTTGACTGGCAATCTGTTTCTTTTCATCTTCTGTTGGATAAGGATGCTATATGAGAGAGGAACAGGAAATTCATGAGTAAAATGTTAAGGTATGACCCATCCATGTATTGCCGTTAATATCTTCTCACCCCAATATGTTGGAAGAGCCAAGAGCGCATGACATTGGTGGCATGTTTGGGTAGGACACCCCGTTTATTCTTTGTCGAGTTTTCGTCGTGATTGAAGAGGTTCAAATCCTGATGAAACTGCAGCTGAAGCTAAGCACACACATGGTCACTTTAAACTTTTCAACACATTTCTTTTATCAAGGAAACACATCTAGCATGCTGTGAAAGAGTATTTGACCCCCTTACAGATTTTATTGGGTTCAGTTTTTTGTTACACAGATGTTTTAGAACATGAAACTAAATTCATTAACAAAGAAACCAAACATAAAATACAATGTTCATAGGAGAAATTGAACAAGAGTTTGCAATAACTGCCAGTGAGTCTATTACATCACTGTAGATGAATTGTGGTCTGTTTTATGCAGCTCTTTTTAAATTCAACCCCAATGGAAGGTTTTTATGCAAGATTGGCTTGTTAAAGGTCTTGTCACAGCATCTTAATCAGATTTAAGTCTGTACTTTGACTAGGCAACTATAACCCCTCATTTTAGTTGTTTAGTTGCAACTGTGAAGCCATCTACAAGAAGGGACAGAGCAGACTGTACTTCTTGAGGAAGCTTAGGTCCTTTGGTGTTTGCAGCAAGATGCTGCACATCTTCTATAAGTCTGTTGTGGAAAGTTTGATCTCTTCTGCCATCATCTGCTGGGGAAGCAGCATCAGAGCCAGGGACTTAAAAAAGCTCAACAAGCTGATAAAGAAGGCTGACTCTGTTCTGGGGACTCCTCTGGAACCTCTGGAGATCATTGTGGAAAGACGGATTCTTCATAAAATGAAGAACATTATGGAGAACCCTGAGCATCCTCTTCATGAGACTGTCCTACAACAACAGTGTCTTCAGTCAGAGGCTTCTTCAGATCTGCTGTAAGACGGAGCGCTACAGGAGATCCTTCCTGCTCACAGCCATCAGCATCTACAACGGCTCTTTGAAGAAACCTTCATAATATGAGCTACAACATTTAATTTCCCTTTGGGATTAATAAAGTATTTTTAAATTTGAATCGAATTGAATTTAGGTTTTTTGTTTTAGCCATAAAGTGGTAAATTTGCTGGTGCCCTGTGGATCATTGCAAGACTCAAGACTACATGACTCAAGCGAGCTTGAGCTTATCAGTCACAAATTGATGATTGGACATTTTTCAGGATTTTCTGGTAGAGGACGCACTTCATTGTTCCATCAATTAAGGCAAGTTGTCCTGGTCCTTATTCAGCTACAGACCATCACATTAACACAACCATGTTTAAATTTTCAGTGTCAAAATTTTCATATAGTTTCACTTTCCTTCAATCAGTCCATAGTCAGTCCATAGTCTTGGGGATCGTCAAGATGCTTTCTGGTCAATATGGAACAGGGCTCTGTGTTCTTTTGGGTCAGCAGTAGGATTCTTCCAGGTTTGTGGATACTTTTTCATTGTCTAGCCTCCTTCTTGTTGAATCATGGACACTGATCTTACCTGAGCTAAGCGAGGCCTGCAGAGCACCACTGTTCCATTTTTTCTCCATTGTTAGATAGTGGCTCTCATTGTGGTTCACTGGAGCCCCAAAGCCTTGGTTTTTTAACACTTTGACTCATCTGTTCTTGAATTTCTGTTGCGGCATGATTTGGTGTTTTTCAGAGTATTCTAGACTATGTCATTGTGTCACGCAAGTTATATTGAAGTGATCCCTTGATTCTACAGGTCTGGCAGTGATCAGGCCTGGGTTTTGCTTGTAAAACTGAAACAAAAAACATCTCTGCTACTTATGACTTGCCAAGTGAGGCAGTTACAACCCTGTTATTGACTGATTTGTGAAGAAGGTTAACTACGATTGCAGCTCAAGTATGTGATATCGCTATTACAGACCATTTGTGCGATTAGCTAAACGACAATTTCAAGCGAAAACAAACAGACCACATGTGTGATTCAAGTATTGAGTGTATGTTGATTCTTACAATTAAACAGATCAGCAGAGTCACACTGAACGTCACGTGATTACAGTTTCCCCTTTGGTTCTGAAAGAACAGCTTGATTTTTGAAAGTTCATATTGTGGTTGTTTCTGGTATTTAAGGTTATTTGTTTCAGGGTGTCAGTCTGGTCACCTTCTTGACATATAAGATTACATGGAAATATTTGTTTTCCCTTGAAACATCAAAACTTCACAGGGAAAGTAAGCAAAAGGCAATGCTTATCACTCTGAGGATCAATGAAAACAAACCCAAAAAATACATCTTCATTCAGAAGGCTCAAATGTATACAAAAATTATTTTTGCATAACAAAGTTGTTTACAACTTTGGATAACAACTTAAATAATTTACTAAGTCACTTAATCATGCCAGTAGTTCAGTTCCATGTTTCATTAATCGCCAGTCTAATTAAGTTAATCAAGATTAACACAAGAAGAAAACTGTACCTCAGAATTTATACTTTTTTTTCCCAAGAAGGTCAACATTCAGTATTTGGCAGTTATTCAGTATTACTATGGGTTTTGACTGAGCAATAATGGTTAATAATAATAAATAAAAAAAACCTAATGCTAAATCCAGTCTTGATCTTTTTAAGAGGGTTAAAAGTGACCGCAGTTATAAACGCAGTCAAAATGGAACTAGTTCTAGTCAAGTTTTCACTGTTCTTTTCTGTTGATAGAAATATTATCATATGTGAATGAGATTTACTGTTCAGGGAATTCAGCCATTCCAAAAATGTGTTTATGTGAGCAAAGAAAGCACAGAGAGTAAGAATAATGCTAGGCAAAGGCATAACCCATATGCTAATATGTCAATGACATCATGACCAATATATATATATTTTTTAACTCTAGTTTAAACAAAATATGACAAATAAACAAGAAGTAGTTCCGATTGGAGCTGTGAACTTAGTTGGAAATAGTTAGGTGGTGAAACAACCGTAAATGAATTCATTTCAACCTGGATGAACTAAATTTAAAACTAATTATTCTTACTAGAACTAGTTCTTCTGGCACAACACTGTCAGTTACTATTCAAGTATTCAATCTTAACAGATTACTGAAAAACACAACTGCTTTTTACAGTATACATGTTTTATATACACAGCTTTAAAATCCTCAGAACAAATTCCCAAGTTATAAATCACAGAATGGCTTTGCTGTGAGCATATATTTAACTTGAATAAGCCCAAGAAATTATTTGGTGTTTTCAGCCCTACCTGGTGAGAGTCACAGAGCTGGTGGGGGTCTGTGACTCTCACCAGGTGGGGCTGGTGAGAGTCACAGAGCAGAAGCCACATCTGGTGAGAGCTGCACAACCTAAACCTAGGCTTTCTCCTCATTTGGTTCAGCTGCTTTAACAAAAACATGTTTCTGAAGAACCAACAGCCAACCTAAAAAGAAAAAACATCTGCTGCATCTAATGGTAAAAAGAGTATATTACAGGACTGTGATCTTGTTTAGTTTTGATGCCCCAGTGTAGTCCATCCTCAGAAGAACGAACTTAGAAATGCAGAGCTGGTTCATAGCAACAAACAAATATGCAGTACCTGATTGTTTTGGACCCGTATTGTTCCAGGAGAAAGGGCCTGTGTGACCACCTGGCCCTGAGGAGTGACAACCGTTACTGGTTGATAAACTGCACTTCCTGAAAGAAACGCATACACATATCCACTCAGAGTAACACGTGTTTAGCTTCTTGCTTATGATACCAATTTGTTCTGTTCTCATAATAATTTATCTGCATTAATAGCTAAAACTAATGCACACCTAAAAATTATTTCACAGGGGTTTAGTCGAAATAAGTCACTACTTAATGTAGTATTTGTATTTAAATAGAAAAATTACTCAATGTCCAGTTCTCTTTAGTAATTTAATGTCGCAGGTCTCATGTCGGTTTTCTTGGTGTTTTGATAGACATAATTCTAAGTAGGAAAAGTCATATTCATTTGACTTCAAACTATCATAATCTATTTAGATGATTGGTAACATTCATAGTTTAGTTTAGGAGAGGAGTTTAATAACTCTTTACTATAATTTATTCAAATCTTAAATTCACAGGCTATTTGTTCTGCAAAAAAGGTTTGCACAATTGTGACTTTAAGTTGTAAATTTGATCATTCAGCCCCTCTAGGAGCTTAAGATCCTAACAAACTATCATAATCTATTTAGATGATTAGTAACATTCATAGTTTAGTTTAGGAGAGGAGTTTAATAACTCTTTACTATAATTTATTCGAATCTTCTTAAATTCACAGGCTATTTGTTCTGCAAAACAATTTTGCACAATTGTGACTTTAAGTTGTAAATTTGATCATTCAGCCCCTCTAGGAGCTTAAGATCCTAACAGCTTTTGATGTAAATAAATATTTAATTTATATTTTTACTTATAAAATTAATTACTGTCCAGTCTTATCTTTAGGTCATTTTAAAACCTCATTTAAAACAAATTAGTACAGAATTATAACACACAGTTGCCAAGAAAATGTCATACCTGTGACTACTTGGGTGGGGTTGACAGCTGTAACAGTAACATTCCCTTGTTGCAGTGCTGAAGCTGGCACCACAATTTGACCCTGGGGACTGGTGGTGCCCAAGATGGAGCTTGGTGTCTAGACATTAAAGCATTCACACTCAAGTTCTTTCTCACAGCTCCTTTATCCTAGCTTTAAAAAACATGCTTTGCTAAGATTTACACACGAAAGTAGTGCAGCTGTTCTGGTAACAGCCAAAAATTGGTGTCATCTACACTGCACACCTGAATCTTTGTGGGTGAGAAGTTCTGTGCTTGGCTTTGCACTGGAGAGTATGGGCTTCCTGGGTCTCCACTTAGAAGGGTCTCACTATTCATCTTAGTCTTGAGGCAGGCGATGTAGCGGCTGCAAAAGTCCTTACATAGGTCACTCACCTTTTCAAGCTCCAGCAAATGGATCCGTAGCACTTGGATGGCTTTCACCATCTTAACATGCCAAAAATAAAAACATAAAGAAAGGCTAGTTGATCGATCAGTCAATCACACTATTTTTTGACATACATACACACATACATATATATATACACACACATATATATGTATATATATACACACACATATATATATATATATATACATATATATATATACACACATATATATATATATACATTATATATATATATATATATATATATATATATATATATATATACATTATATATATATATATATATATATATATATATATATATATATATCTTCCTTTTTCCTATTTTGCTGTGAGCTCTCCAACAGTTTTTGAGGGTGTTGTGAAATATTACTTGACATGCAACAAAATCTGCAGTTCACTGTGAAATATGACATTTTGCCAAATCTATTGAAATTTTACAAATATGCCACTCACCAAGTTGTCAAGTTCAGGGTCCTCACTAAAGAAGGGCTTCCCCTCTTTTTCCTGACTGCGGACAAAATTCTCAATGTCCACGTCAAAGCTGGCTGAGGTGATGCATTCAGAGCTTAGTGTGGACTGCTCACACTTCTCAAAAAGCAGGGCCAACAAAGGGAACAGGGGGTGTCTGTGGAAGATGCACCAACAATGCCAAACTACATTCTTATTTTAGCATTTATTATAGGGATTCCTGCAGTCCAGAATAATAGACTATTACAGTATTACAAATCTTTACACTATCTGTTAAGTTATACTGTGATATTTACTCTAAGGGTAACAAAATTAGGCAGCAATAAATGACGTGGACAATAACACAAAAAACTATTTACTACCGATATATAGATGCTTTGTCTGCATCCATGGATGTCTGTGATTCAGTGCAAACTGGATTGGACACTTCAACCAATGTTCCTTCAAACTTCGATTCTGAGTTGCAGTCTACAGTTACCACACTTCGCATCTGTAATAATTAAGCAAAATGAGAACAAATAAATAAGTCAAAAAAACTGAGAAAGTCAGAGAAAAAAAAACTGACATGTGAAGATCAAGAGTAGCTGGAGGACAAGGCTCAATACTGCCTTTCACTTTAATATGAACTCTTGGGATAGTCATGACATCTTACAAAGCATTACAAACATATTCACACACTTTTTTTATGTCCTTTTCCCAGACAACCTCACACTTCAATGGATTTAATTGGGATTTTGTGTGAGGTTCACCTTCCAGGAGGACAACAACCTTAAACATACAACCAGCTCTCCAATAGAATTGTTTAGATCAACTGAAAAATTTTAACAAATTAAATAAAATAATGTTCACAGATGCTCTCTATTCAATCTGACAGAGGTGGAGCTATTTTACAAAGATGAAAACAAAAAAATGTCAATATCTAGATCTGCAAAATCCATGGAGACTTGCCAGCTTTAACTGCAGTGAAAGGTGGTTCTACAAAGTACTGAGTCAGGGGGCTCAATACGTATTCCCACCAAACTTTTCAGATTTGTGTTTGTAAACAGGTTTGAAATCCATGTAGCAATTTCTCTCCATCTCACAATTGTGCAGATAGATTGATGGTGATCTATCGCATAAAATTCTAGTGAAATACATTAAAGTTTATTTGAAAAACATCAAGAGGTGTGAACAGTTTCGCCAGGCACTATAAACTGCTCACAGATTACACATTTACCATGTCAGTCACTTTTATTTTTCAAAAAGCAGCAAAACCTTTTTCTTTAATCAACCCCCAAGAGAGGTGGATAACTCTGAGGACTGCCTAACAAAACAAAAACATGTTATTTCCTGCTTACCCTCATATTGGTGTATAAACTCTATGAATCCATACTATTACAATTGTAATAGGGATTTTGGCTTGGCATTACCTCATTAAAAATGGTAAATTCACTGAATTTATATACCGATTTTGTAGTGGGAGGCGGCGTTAAGAGAAAGTGGACACTGCCAGGTTTAGCAGCCGCTATTCTATGTCTGTCTTATAAATATAATGTATCATCATTATTATTATTTTGAGAACCACTGGAAGCCATTCCCAAAGATGTAGCGACAACATTCACTGCTCATTCAAACACCGATACACAGATCCGTAGGCAAAACTAAGCAATAAGATTCTTAGTGCTTTCTTATCAACCTTGTGCAAATGTTGAAAACAAACAAAACATTACGGCTTATTTCCTTTACATTCATAGAAATGTGATTTCATGAATTCAACTTGGGTAATTCTGGCTTCTTTTCAGCAATTACACCTGAATACACAGTTGCGTTATATATTGATTGGGATATGTTATAGAACTGCTCTCTGTGTCCTCTATTACAAGTGGGGTTAAAGTCCTTGATAAACCAGTCAGTTGACCTGGTGTCTACACTCTCTACCAGTCAGCTGGAACATTACCTGGCTTATTATGATGGCAGGTAAGGAGGGAACATTACCTTAAACTAACTTTACTGTCATCAAGATCTGACAACATAAATGTTTATTCAATATCTAAAAATACTGTGCTTTGTTTGGATCAGCCATATGTCAGAGGTGGACATGCCATTTCACCTCGTGGTCTGGGCGGGGTTGGGTGTTCTAATATGCTGCTTACATTGGTGTGCAAACTCTGGTACTAGTCACCTGCACTGATATCCAAATCGTGTTGAGGTAATACTGCCTAACCAAATTACACAAACTGACAAACAGTTTAGAAGGCTGCGAGTCGTTTCAATATTAAGATGTTTTTGGTCAGTTGGTCACCACCATACTTTTTCTGTTGAGTTTCAATGTTAATTGAACCTCAGGTCTCTCTTGCACCCACCTGCTGCTCCCCTTTGGGGTATTTGTCTATGGAAACCGCCTGGGTTGCCATCACGTTCACTGCCAGCACTGGTGCATTATAGAAACCTGGGACAGATGGCCAACCTACACAATACACAAGTTCAGTTAAACCGCTACCATTGTAAAGACAAAAATTTTAGAAACAATTAAATAGGATATTACGATATGTTTTAATTAGGCTGGGTGAATAACGGACCAAAGACTAACCACATCTTAGTAATAAATATTCCATTTGCATATTACAAAAGCTTTAAAACCTATGGTGATAAATTAGTGTTTCGACATGAAATAGCTAAAACCTAAATGCAATCCCTTGATCACCGGGGCTAAATAGCGGGATGTGGAGGGGCCATTAAACAAAAAGAAAAGGATCGCGAGACATGAAAGAGCGTAAATGACTTTATTTCGGTTCACCTTTAATAATTTGGTTAGTAACATTAATGTATGGTTAGCGCTGGTGTGCAGCTGTGTTAACACACCCACTGTGAATTAGCATTTAGCCAGAGTTAGCTGCAGACATTTTGTGCACATAAAACATTAACGAATCAGTTAAGACAATTGTAACAGACCACCACAGAACCCATATTTACAACACAAACTGTTAAGTTTGAATAAACCCGCTTTCTCAGATGTCCCGTAACGGTTGCACCTCACTAACGTTAGCTTTGAAACAAATCTGAAACAGCACAATCTGATTCCGCTAATGCTAAATATAGGGAGCTGGTTGCTAATAACTACGTCTCGAACGGTAATATCCAGCCACCAACGTCGATAGTGCCATATTAACGGACTGAGGTATGTCTCGTTATTTAAAAAGTAAAGAAATGCTAACGTTGCTAAGCAGGTACGGAAAATAAGTCCGCTGCGGATTGATATGAAGCACGGCTTATAACCAAGCAATATGAAACATTTCATTTTGGTTTTGATCTAAAAAAAATAAGTGCATGTTGACTGTCTACTATAATTCGAACAATACGGAAAACACTGGCAGCACACGACAGTAGCTTGGTTTCAGCTCAAATCCTTTCAGTCAATCAATCATGCAAGGACAGCTGCCTTCTCCTTGTGTTTTCTCCCCCCCCTCCGCGATAACACTACCGGGCCTCATCTGGAACTCTGGCCCTTTGCTTCAGTACTGTGCCCCTAAAAGGCCGACATATTTCCTGACCCCCTTCAATATATACATGTATATGCTTCTAGTAGACCTATCATTTCGACATTCTTTTAGAGAACACCCTCCGCAGCGGAGGCCTAGGTTTACACTCCTTGCCCCGGGGTTTTTATGCGTACGGAAAAGATTGTTTGATTGATAGGGAACGAAAAAAAGAGGGATTTTGAGTGACAGCTTACCTGAGTGCCAATCTTCGTCACACTGACAAGCGGTTGCAGCAATCGGGACCCGCAGTTGTCGTATTGCGTCATCGCGCAAGGGTACGTTGCTGCGCTAGGCTCATGTATATGTATAAAGCGGGCGGAGAAATGACGCACTGTCGCCTGGAGTGCTTGTTGGCTTTTTAAAGTTTATTCCAACAAAGGTTTCTCTGCTTTCCTCATTTATCTTTTACTATTTAATACGTAAAATTAACACGCGGATGGTTTATTTCTGATCAGTTAATGGATGCACGCTATCTGTGGTTTCTAAACGGTAATCAGAATAGAAAAAAAAAAGAAAAAACAGGTTTAGTCCACTGTGTTTAAATGACCCCTAAGGCTTAAAAGCAGGCTAAAAAAGGCATTTAATATTTGACTATCCCTTTGTATGCAAGTAACTTCACACCAAACAAAGCAGCATCTGCATCAGGCAAAATACAGTTCTTTAATCACATCACACTTTGACACAGGTTTATATATCTGTTTATGCATACGCATACACTTGCTCGTCTAGTGTCTGGGTGAGGGTTTGCCGGAAGACGGCTGAGGGAGACGATACTTGGCCATCTCTACGTCCAGGTCTGCAAATGTGTAGCTGGTGTAGCTGTGGTGCTGGTAGTTCTTGTAAGTGCTGTTGTCAAAAGGCTCCTCAGGTTCTGGAGGGACTTCTGCTGGTTCTGTAGTAAGGTAAAAAGAATCCAATCAAGGAATATACATCTTCCTGCATTTCACACATAAAACATAAACCAGGTCAATAAAGTTGAAGCAGATTTTTTCTGTCACCCTAACTGCAAAACTGTTGCTATGAAAGCTATGAAACAGACAACATTTTTCATACGTCCTGACAAAGAAGCATACAGTACTGTATTTCCTTACATTTTCTACAATAGCGAGGCTTGTGTAGAGACACACTGGTGGGAAAGGTCTCAAGGCACTAACAGCATTACGAGAAAGCATGTAAATGTAAAATAAACTTAGCAAATAAAGACAACACCCACTAACAGAATTCACATAATAGTGATAGTGATCCAGTGCAGGACTGTAGAGTGTTTAAATGAAGTAGAGAAGCAGTGTCAGCATTGTGGTTGTTTTTTTCACGGTGTTGAAAGGGTAGTGAGATATATATGATATATATTACCAGTAAATATCGGTTATCGGCCATAACAGCGATATATACAGGGGTTGGACAATGAAACTGAAACACCTGTCATTTTAGTGTGGGAGGTTTCATAGCTAAATTGGACCAGCCTGGTAACCAGTCTTCATTGATTGCACATTGCACCAGTAAGAGCAGAGTGTGAAGGTTCAATTAGCTGGGTAAGAGCACAGTTTTGCTCAAAATATGGAAATGCACACAACATTATGGGTGACATACCACAGTTCAAAAGAGGACTAATTGTTGGTGCACGTCTTGCTGGCGCATCTGTGACCAAGACAGCAAGTCTTTGTGATGCATCAAGAGCCACGGTATCCAGGGTAATGTCAACATACCACCAAGAAGGACGAACCACATCCAACAGGATTAACTGTGGACGCAAGAAGAAGCTGTCTGAAAGGGATGTTCGGGTGCTAACCCGGATTGTTTGCCCAAATCATGGCAGAATTAAATGTGCACCTCAACTCTCCTGTTTCCACCAGAACTGTCTGTCAGGAGCTCCACAGGATCAATATACATGGCCGGTGTTGGGACCTACAGCCATGAATTTCAACATCAAAACTCCGGTACGAACATTTCTGGAACTTTCAAAATAAATGGTATTTAACTGACTTCCAGCACAACTCGGAAGGGAGAAGGGGGGTAGCAGAGGACTTCCCACGATGACACTGCCCGCATATAAGCCCCCACCTTTCTGCAAGTCTTGCTCTTCCACGCGGCCTTCCAGAGGGACCGGATAGGAGAGGAAAGCGCGCTGATGTCTTTTGCTGGCAAAAAGACAAATTCAACTGGATCCAAAGCCATACGATCATCGATCATACGCAAAGTTAAGTAGAATGAAATACTATCTGTGTATCCGGTATTTTCATTCATGAGCGGGGAAATTAAGGTGTAAGAGTTGCATATATTTTCTCTCCGAAGCTCCGCAGAAGCAAAACTGTGTCGAAGAGATCCCCGGCAGAGAAGCTGTTTCTACAAGTCTGAAGGACGGACTACGGCTTGCACCACCGTGTTACGGTAACGAACAGCCGCCCAGCTCTCCGGAGCTAACGCTATTGCTCACAGAGCGAACGCAGAGGTTAGCTGAAAGCCAACCGCTTGTTGACTGTGGACGTTTATTCGAACTTCATTGCCCTTGGACAACGTTTACTCACCATGGTCAGAGGTTAGGTTTGGGCAGATTAACAGATAGGTTTAGGATGAAATGATCTAAACTTTTTCATGTTATGAAGTTTGTTTTGTGGAACTCGGCTAGCATGCTATCTGTAGCACACAGGCCGGTTCGTGTTCTTTGTATGTTTTAAAGTTAAGATAAACTTTATTTAAAGGGTGGTTTTAACCAGAACATTGCTCATAACGTGCCGTCCGCGCTTATGCATTTGAACCCTTTTATTAACCTGGTATTTTAAAGGTATGTGTTGATTCTGGTGCTAAGCTATTAGCTTCTTTTGTTAGCCCAACGACTAGCCGGTAAGAACACGTGGCAGCACTAAGTAAACACCATTAAGCCCATTTCTCCAGAAAGATTTGGCTCTTTTCCAAAATACCCCTTTCATAATCTTTCTTCGAATATTATTTCAATAACTAAAGGCAGCTAATTAGACACCGATGTGAAATGGTCATCCAGAAGGTTTTATTCAGTAGATCATTATTTAAAACATTATTTTATTAAAATAATATTTTATCTGATCTTGCATTGTGAAGGGTGGTCTAAATGTTTGCTGATTATTGCCTAAGTTAGTTCCAAGACTAACTTAACTTCACTTCCCGATTCTTCAAGATAATCCTTGGTTCTCAAACATAAACATTGCATGGTAATGTTGCATCACTCTTTTGGTCATGATTTCCAATCATCTTTAATCAACTTGTTTATATTGTACATAGCCCATTAGTCTTCATTATTCTTTCATTCTGCTTGGTAGCAAGGAGCGCAAATCTTGGGCTGTGGACAATGTGAAACATGTATTGTTCTCTGATGAGTCCACCTTTACTGTTTTCCCCACATCCGGGAGAGTTACGGTGTGGAGAAGCCCCAAAGAAGCGTACCACCCAGACTGTTGCATGCCCAGAGTGAAGCATGGGGGTGGATCAGTGATGGTTTGGGCTGCCATATCATGGCATTCCCTTGGCCCAATACTTGTGCTAGATGGGCGCGTCACTGCCAAGGACTACCGAACCATTCTTGAGGACCCTGTGCATCCAATGGTTCAAACATTGTATCCTGAAGGCGGTGCCGTGTATCAGCATGACAATGCACCAATACACACAGCAAGACTGGTGAAAGATTGGTTTGATGAACATGAAAGTGAAGTTGAACATCTCCCATGGCCTGCACAGTCAACAGATCTAAATATTATTGAGCCACTTTGGGGTGTTTTGGAGGAGCGGGTCAGGAAACGTTTTCCTCCACCAGTATCACGTAGTGACCTGGCCACAATCCTGCAAGAAGAATGGCTTAAAATTCCTCTGACCACTGTGCAGGACTTGTATATGTCATTCCCAAGACGAATTGATGCTGTATTGGCTGCAAAAGGAAGCCCTACACCATACTAATAAATTATTGTGGTCTAAAACCAGGTGTTTCAGTTTCATTGTCCAACCCCTGTATATATACAGTACAGACCAAAAGTTTGGACAGACCTTCTCATTCAAAGAGTTTTCTTTATTTTCATGACTATGAATATTGTAGCTTCACACTGAAGGCATCAAAACTATGAATTAACACATATGGAATTATATACTGAACAAAAAAGTGTGAAACAACTGAAAATATGTCTTATATCCTAGGTTCTTAGAAGTAGCCACCTTTTGCTTTGATACTGCTCCGCACACTCTTGGCATTCTGTTGATGAGCTTCAAGAGGTAGTCACCTGAAATGGTTTTCCTACAGTCTTGAAGGAGTTCCCAGAGATGCTTAGCACTTGTTGGCCCTTTTGCTTTCACTCTGCGGTCCAATCTGTCCAAAGCACAGATTTCCATTGGTCTAATGTCCATTCCTTGTGTTCTTTACCCCAAACAAGTCTCTTCTGCTTGTTCCTTGTCCTCAGCAGTGGTTTCCTAGCAGCTATTTTACCACGAAGGCCTGATTCACACAGTCTCCTCTTAACAGTTGTTGTAGAGATGAGTCTGCTGCTAGAACTTTGTGTGGCATTGACCTGTTCTCTAATCTGAGCTGCTGTTAACCTGCGATTTCTGAGGCTGGTGACTCGGATTAACTTATTGTCCGCAGCATAGGTGACTCTTGGTCTTCCTTTCCTGGGGCGGTCCTCATGTGAGCCAGTTTCTTTGTAGCGCTTGATGGTTTTTGCGGCTGCACTTGGGGACACTTTCAAAGTTTTCCCAATTGTTCAGACTGACTGACCTTCATTTCTTAAAGTAATGATGGCCACTCGTTTTTCTTTACTTGGCTGCTTTTTTCTTGCCATAATACAAATTATAACAGTCTAGTCAGTAGGACTATCAGCTGTGTACTGTATCCACCTCCTGCACAAAACAACTGATGGTCCCAACCCCATGACAGGGCACACCTGTGAAGTGAAAACCATTCAGGTGACTATCTCTTGACGCTCATCAACAGAATGCCAAGAGTGTGCGGAGCAGTATCAAAGCAAAAGGTGGCTACTTTGAAGAACCTAGAATATAACACATATTTTCAGTTGGTTCACACTTTTTTGTTCAGTATATAATTCCACATGTGTTAATTCATAGTTTTGAAGCCTTCAGTGTGAAGCTACAATATTCATAGTCATGAAAATAAAGAAAACTCTTTGAATGAGAAGGTCTGTCCAAACCTTTGGTCTGTACTGTACATACATACATACATGTCTCAAACAATAGAAACGAACCAAAGAGAAATATCTTACAACAAGCAAATGTAACAAATAAAATTTGGGAGTAAAGATAGAAACAAAGCACAAACTGCAGAACATTTTGCAACATGATGAGGATCTGTGTAACTGTAGGCAACTTAGAATACCAGTCCGAAGACATCAGATTTATTGGGTCAAAAGGAGACAATTTTCGGTGGACACTGAAAACACAAACAGTAATCATGTTGTCATGTACTACAATGAACGTGATTCTATAAAAATCAAATGTGAAGAAGGAATGAAGCATAAAGTTAAGCAAGAAAATTCTGACATGCATGTAAATCAGTTTTATGCAAAATCAGCTAGCTGCCAGGAATGAGTTTGGAGGTTAGATGTCAAAGTGATAAAAGTTTAAAAATGCTACAAGTCAAACAGAATAAGAGGGAGCGGACATCTGCTAAAAGAATGTGTTCTTAGGGACAGACAGAAATGCATAGCCAATCTGCAAAGTTAAAGGTTTAAAGTGAGTGGCAGGGTGGTGTAGTGTATACCCTCAGGCTGTTCAGCAACGGTCTCTGCATGCAGCTTTTCTCCAGTAGCTTCCACTAGGACTTGGGCAGAGTCCACCAGCTTTTTTTCACTATGGGCAGAGCTGCCAACTTCAGCTGGATGATCAGCAGCTACATTAGCAGAGACTGTTTCTGACTCTACAGGCCCAATAGCAGTTTTTTCCCAGGATTCTTCACCAGCATCCCCAAGGCCTGTAAGTTCTGTAAGCAAATCTACTGCATTTCCAGGCGCATTTGGCCAGGCCTTTTTATGAGCTTCACTGTGCACTACAACTAGGGGTAGAGCTTCATACAGTGCATCAGTGATTGTAGGAGCAGCATCGGTTGGAAATTCTGAACTGGTAAGCTCACCTGCAGCCTTTGGAGCAGTGAGGATCTCAAAGCCCAAATCTTGAGAATTATCTCTAAAGGCCACTACTATGGATTGAGCTAATTCTGTCTCTGGCCTAGTAATGCCTTTAGTCACTCCAGTAACTATCAGCTCTTCAATCTCTCCCTTTTCTTGATGACTAGGTTGCTGTAACTCTGAAGAACAGCTTCTAGTTTCAGTTTCCACCTCTAACTTATCTTCAGGGTCGCATTCTGAATCTGTATCAGAGTCGCTGGACGATGAAGATGATAGCTCTTCGGCTGCTGAATCTCCAGGCTTAGAAGAGACCTTAGCTGTTTTTACAACATCATCTATGGTTACAGCAGGGGTCTCCTCTCCTGGTACTGAGCCTTTACCACTTGCCTCAACTGAAGCTTCTCCAGCTAGGAGAATTACTGGTAGAGCTTCATCAGCAAGAATGTGAGAAACTACTTCTTGGTGTCGATATGGATCAGGTGAAGCAGGGATAGCTACTGACTCTGACTCGGCTACAACAAATTTAGTGGCAGAAATGACAGATGCTGGAGCTATATCTGATGTGGCGGTGGAACTAATTGGCTCTTCAGTTACACCTAGGAAGGGTGACAAAATTCTAGGATCTGAAAATTTAACTGGAAAGGCGACTGCAGTCTTGTAAGCCCTCAGGGCTGCCCTCTCATCTTCACCTGCTGAGGAAAATATTTAAAATAATTTCCAAAACCAGAATCTCACACTTTTTATACATTTACTGGAAAATGACAAAAAACAAAAATATTACCAAAGGATATAAATTTGGCTTAATTTTTTTATTTATTGTATAGTATCCAGCAAATTACTAGTTTGATTATTAGCAGAGGTGCACAATATATTGAATCAGTCATCATCATAGTATCAGTGTATATGCAGACCATTGTATTTTAGACAGGAGTGCAGAGACAAGACAACATATTTATGCCAAGAAATAAGCTGAAATCTGAGAGCATTTAGAAAGACTCTTTGCCCCTATCAACGGCAGTTAAACTCTTCTAGTGGTCCAAATTGATGGCCTATAAAAAGGTTTCTCACTGCCAAGAAGCATGTCATGATGGGTCCAAGCAAACAGCTCTCTCAAGGTCCTTCAAAATATATTGTCACAAAACAAATGTAAAAACTTATGATTGTCCCAGTGACATCCATTGGGACCCTTTTTACCTTAAACTAGTAAGGAGTTGGTTCTTATAGCAAGATTTCTGGCAATTAGTTAATGACCCCAATCATAGAGCCAAGGAAACTCTCAGTTAGTTTCAGAAAAATAAAGCTTCTGCAGTTGCCCAGTTTATTCCCTGGCTTAATGCAATTGAAAATCTATGGAAAGATTTAAAAGTCAGAGTGCTTAGAAGAGACACCCAAAACATGAAGATTTGAAGAGAGCTTGTATGGAAAAATGAGTCAAAATAACACCTGAGCAATTTATAAGAGTGTACTATGCACAAGATGCATTGAAGCTGTTACTACCAACACATACTTTTCTCTTAAATACCAAAATAATTTTAAATGCAATCAAAATATTTTTTCCTTGTGTATAATTTATAGACAGTTTTTTCCTGTGTGTGAGAACTACTTGGGTTTTTACCAACATATGTTGTGAATTTTATGTCAATTAGCCTCATTAGAAGCATATTCAAAGAGTGTTTATGTGGTGATGTAGCGGGCCAAGTCTTTTGGTACAAGGGACTCGGCTTCGAATCCTTGTTGCTTTAGGATAGGCACCCGGTGTAAAAAAAAACTGCCAAGTCTTTGTGCAAGTTGTTACTTGCTGTGGTGCCCCTGAATAAGGGCGCTGCCAAAAAACGACTTCCTAGATATATATATAAAAATTTTAAAAAACTATTCATGTGTTCGCTTGTTTTCCCCGCTGAGCACATAAGCAGAAAGCAGTATAAGCAGTAATACATGTAAGCACCTAATACCAACAGAAGAAAAAGACTTACTCTTCTCTGGACTCTTTGTACTTTTCACTGCTTTTGCTGGCTCTTTAGCTTCAATGCAGAACCCAACAGTGGGGTGAAGCCTCAGAGTGCCCCAGCTATCGAACTGGAGAAACAAAAACACGAAAAAACAAACATGGGTATAACTGCTGTACAAAGAATTAAAAGGATGCACATGGCTGTTTTTGACAAAAACTCTAAAAAAATAAAAATAAAAATAAAATATGAGGCACCAGTTAGCTCAGTTAACTTTCAGATTAGAAATAATTACACCAAAAACATAACATTTCAAGCAATTTGTGTGCATTTAGCACAATTCAGCCTTATTTATTGTCAAAAACACCAGAAGACACATGGAGGCCTCAACAATTGCATACATGACTACATTTACACAGACCACAGTTTGTCAGACTTTATGTCTGACCAAGTGGTCAGCAGCACAGGAACACAGGAGACTGTACTTCCATCATTCATTTTTTACTCTGTACACCTCATATATCCAGTACAAGCCAGACTCCTGCCATAGACAGAACTACTCTGATGACTCTGCAGTTGTTGGGTGTATGAGAGATGCACAAGAGGCCGAGTACCTGGAGCAGTTGGAACACTTGTGGCATGGTGTGGGAAAAATCTAATCTTGTGAGTTCAAACAAAGGGGATAATGGTAGATTTCAGGAGAAACAACAATGGTTATTTGTGTTTTCACTAATAAAATAAGTTTCACAAATCATAAACTATGTTTGTTATATAATCTGACATGAATGTAGAAATTTTCAGTCCAGGTTTTAGGTTATCGCAAAAAGAACATTTGCCCCTTATATTAAGCAACAGAAATATTTGTGTGAATGCTTTATAGCCCCAAAGCAACGGAAAGTCAACACACCTTGAATGGGCCAGGTACAGAAACTGGCAAAAATCAGAGCAGAAAATCCTTAAACTGACATGTTTTCAAATCGTCGCCTCTCCTAAACAGTTCGAGGTAGAGACATGAGGCTTGTGCTGATTTATCTTCAGACCTTGCTGGCATTCACAATTAAAGAAATTCTTTAATAACTTTTACGGTTTTGTCATAAAAAAGGATTAAGAGTACCAAATTTGACCTTCCTAAAAAAAAAAAGCTTAAAAAAAAAAAGAAAAGTCAAAATGTTCGAGTTGTTGACACTGTCACATCTCCTAGACGGATTATTGTAGACACATGAAAATCTCCAGGATTGTTCACAAATGCCTGCTGATACCTACGGTCCAATATTCTTTTGGATACTTTTTTTTTTGGATATTTGTTATGGTTGAGATGCAAACGCATCCTCCATTTCTGCTACCTGTATGACCCCTTCTCTTTTCCAATGGTTATAATTAGTCTGACAGAGAGAGGTATCCCAATCATTGTGGTTTTTAGTATAATAATGACCATCAGTGGGACCCTTTGTGGGGTGCCTTGTGACGACATTGTTGTAAATAAGCGCTGTTTAACTAAATAATCTGAACTAAAACTATGTGTGTAGTTATGCTGCTATAGGCTTAGGCTGCTGGAGGACATAATGACCACTTTCACCCTCTTTCGCTACATTCTCACACTACTCTCCAATTTTGCATTATTTGCTGTTATTTCAGCTTTTAACTTTGTTGTCTATTTTCTCTTCCTAGAAGCTACACCTGGCCTGGCTCCGTGTCTACCTGTGACACCTTTCTGGAGAGGGGAATCGTCCGAGCTTCTGCTGGCAACAACTTAATGCTCACCCTCTACCGATGATCCACATGGCCCTGTCTTTTAGTGTTTAACCCTTTCTCTCTCCTAGACATGGCAATTGACTGAGCTTAACTGTAACTAACTGTATGTGCTCTCTTTCAGACTCTAACCTTGAAAACTGGCTCAGAGTTTATCTGTTCTTTCTTTCTAGATGAAATGACTAAAGGAGCTACCTCCATTAACATTTACTTTTCCTTCCCATAGAAAGCACTCCTGGATCAGTGCTTCTGTGACCTTTTTGTGTCTCTGTTCTCTCAAACCCCAGTCAGTCGTGGTAGATGGCCGCTCACACTGAGCCTGGTTCTGCTGGAGGTTTCTTCCTGTTAAAATTGAGTTTTTCCTCTCCGCTGTCGCTACATGCATGCTCACTATGAGGGAATGCTGCAAAGTCAACGGCAGTGACTGTCCACTGTAGGTTTGTTTCAGAGTAAAAAATCCGCTTCACCTTTTGACAAGGTCACACCTCCTAGACAGATTTTTGTAGAAACTTGAAAAGCTCCGTGATTGTTCAGCATAGCCTGCTGATTCATACAGTGCATGCATAATTTAAATCAAAAGTCCTTATAGTTTTCAAGTTAGATGAAGTTGTTTGAGAGCAAGTTTAAGCAGTTTTTACTTTTCTCCATTTTCCCTTTCACTTTACTGAGTGTTGTGCTTTTAATATATTTTCAACAAAAAAGATTGGCATTATCCTACCCCTGTCCGTTCTGATAAGAACGCTCCAAGAATGATATCGTTAGTCCTTATGGTTTCCGAGTTATGTGGAGTAGTTCGGGAGCATGCACCACCATGTTAAAACAGCGGGCCAGGATAAGACCAAAGTGACGTGCTGCGTTAATGAAAAACTGCAGGTGTCAGGTTACACTGACAGTCATTCCTCACTGCTTCCTTTATATCTGAATATCTTCCACTATATTTCTGTCTGTGATTCTGTATTTCCTCCTGCCTTTCTTCTCTCACTGCCCCCCCCCCCTCCGTGGCACACACACACACTGGTCCATGTTTTACTATCTTTTTGAGGACTTCGCAGTGACTTCTGTTCATTTTCACTCCTTTCTATGGCCTAAACCTGACCCTACCCCTAACCCTTTGGCCATCTTCATAGAAGGCAACTACATGGTGGACATTTTGTGTTGGGTACTTAAACAGTATGTGCTACTCTTCCAACACCTAGACAAACATTGATTAATCTTAAAGGGCAATTTCATATAGTTTTGCATATAGGCTGTTGTAAGCATTATAGACGGGCTAAGTTATTAGACAGCATGCTAGTGTTAGCCAACATGCTAATGTTAGCATTTAGGCTAAAATTAACATATAAGGCTAAATTAACATACTGAATGGAGTTAGATAATGTTAGCCAACACACTATTGTTAGCCAAAATGCTACGGTTAGCATTTTAGGTAGCATTAGCTTTTTAGCTAATTTAAGCTTATACACTGCTGTTATAATACTCTGTTTTAACCACAAGTAGTCTTGTGGTAACTTGAACTTGTTAAGGTGTTTTCTAGCTACTAGTCTTGCTATTTAAACAGATCAGAGAACTGATTATCTTTGCTAATGTTTCTGCTATTTCTTCCAATGTATCAGATTTCAGCAGATTATCTGCTGTCAACTTACTTTTTCCTGCTAGCTCTCAGTAGAGGAGTTTAGCATTTCCGACCATTGTGGTCCTTAATATTGTTGTAGTTGCTCGTGGGTTTTATCAACTTTTCCCTGCACTACTTCAGCAAAAACCTTCTCATTTCTCCTCGTCCCATGGCCAATCAGTGAACAGCAGTCTGTTCATGTCACAAGTAGTCCCAACTCAGCCCCAGTCGGACCTGCTCAGGAGCAGCGACTAAAAAACTAGGTACCAGTACAGAAAAAAATGAGTGGAGTCGAGTAGGGCCAAATCAAGCCAGTGGAAAATGGGCATATGTAGATCGTTCAGAACTTTTTTCTTTAATCGAACCATTTACTATCATTTAGTGAACTGACAATCTCTTTTTAGGTGACATAAGTTACAAATGTTTCATATTTTCTCCACTGACATGGAGAAAAAAACTCCCAGACTTTGTCATTGTTTTTGGGGATTATAACATCTCAAATTTCTCTAATGAACTACCTTGATACCTTGTTAGTTGCCCAACCTGAGATAAAAACACACTAGACCACTGTTACACAACTCTAAAAGATGCATACAGTGCCGTCTGTTGTGCAGGCTTAGGACTCTGATCACTGCCTGCATCATCCCATTATAACTTACAGGCAGAAACTGAAAAACTCTAAGCCTGTAGTTCAGACCGTTAGGAAGTGGGGTGTTGAGTCAAAGCAGATGCTACAGAACTGCCTTGATTGCAAAGAATGGAATGTTTTAAGGCTTCCGGTTCTGATTTAAACCAACTAACTGATGTAGTGAGTTCATACATCAGCTTCTGTGAGGACATGTGTGCAGACCAAGACCTTTTACACTTTTAATAACATTAACCCTTGGTTTTCTTCACATCTGAGGCAGCTGCATCAGACCAAAGATGAGGCATACCACAGTGGAGACCGGACACTGTATAAGCGAGCAAGAAAAAAACTGACAAAGGAGGTCATACTAGCAAAAAGATCCTACAATGAGAAAATAAAAAACAGCTTCTCAGCTAATGACGGTACTTCAGTGTGGAGGAGTTTGCAGACTATTACCAACTATAGGAGCCCTACACCGCATGCTGTGATGACACCCCGCCTGGCTGAGGATCTGAACCGTTTCTTCTGCAGGCGTCTGAATGGCAAATAAAGCTCCTGGTCCTGTTGTCTCCCCTCTCTGCCTAAAAACCTGTGCTGACCAACTAACCTCCATCTGCGCCTGCCCTGGCCAACTAACCTCTATCTGGAATGTTAGTGTTGCAATACCCATCATGTTGATCACACAAATTAATTAAATTCAGATTGTCCTCCTAAGCAGAGTGGTTCATTGTTGATGCTGCCGCCCGTAGCTGCGGCCGTAAGGTCTGCGGAGCCTGTCGCGGCGGCAATCCCCGAACCCGGTGGCGGACACTAGAGGCTGACATTTTTTCGGGAGTCCCACGGGAATCCCGCGGGACGGGAGACAGCATCAGTGAAGATCACGTGATTGGGACGGTACAGGATAAAAAATGAATGGGAGCAGAAGGGAGCGGGAGCTAACCAATAGGAGGGAAAATAAACTAGGATCAATTGTCTTTGGAAATGTAAAACTGAGACTTTGTTATAAACGTTAAGAAAAAAAAACTTGAATCGACGCCGCCATTGTGTAGTTTCTTTCCAAGAAGCCTATACTATAATGCGAGTCAAACGAACTACACAACCCACAAGCCAACAGTGCTTCTGATCAATGTTTTCCACCTGCGTTCAGAATGGAGGGAGCAAACGCAGGTGGAGAAGTGGACGTGGTAAAATTGGATTTGTAATGTAAAGTCAGAAATAAGGACTTATCTATTAAACTCATAGAGCTGACAGGAAAGTCGCAAATATTACCGAACTTCAGGAGAGTTGAATGTAGCGGTGTTAACACGCAGTCCGCTGCTTGTAAAACGTGTTTAGACGTAATCAAGTTCACCAGTGATTAAGGGACACTTGTAAGGCAGATTCTGGATTAAGTCAGCCCTGCCCTGCATCTCTTCATTCATCAAACCAAAAGTACCATCATGTGTCAAGTCTCATCTGACCAACAAAATTGCTGCATGTGCACTAAAGATTTAAGAGGTAAGGTACGGAAGCCCGTGAGGGGACATGGGGAAATTTATTTATTTTGCGTCCCCACGCAATACTTTTGCGTTCGGCATTTTGGAGCAACAGCACAGATTACAGATTAAAGTGTACCACTAATTACGTCATGTCGTCTTTAAAATTATACTTAATTATTCAGTGGCACATTTAATTGCATAATAGTCCATTTCATGATATAATGGTACATTTATTGTTTCTAATGATGTATTAAATAAATAAATGGTACCTTTAATTTAATGGCACATTTCTTTCATGTTACATTTACTTCACTTATGGGACATTCACAACATTTATTTATTTAATGATGATTTTATTGTATTAATTTTGTCCAGTTTGACCCTCCATTCTTGATGCCTGTATAGGAGGTCATGTCAGAATTTGAATCAGGTGAGCTGGAGCAGACACACATCTAAAACTTGCAGGGAAGTGGTCCCTGAGGACCAGGGCTGTGAACCATTGAGGTACAGTTTCTAAATTATGAAGGTAATGCCTTTTTGTCCTTTTGTTCAACACGTACAGTTCTCTTACTAGGTGCATTTTTCTTTCGTTTCAGCAACTTGAAACATAAAAGTGATGTCATTGTTCAAAGGAAACGATCACTTAATAAATAAGTAAAATACAACTAGGTACATTTTGTTTATTCAACTAAGATAGGCATGGTCTGTTTCCTTGTTTGATATTTTATTATTTCTTCATTATTATTCTTTTTACTTTAACTGGCCTTTACTACAGCTAAAAACAGGGACCTAACTGGTCCTTCAAAGAAAGAAATTGCCAAAAGACTAAATGAAGAAAACAAAAATGGGAATGGCACAGGAGTGGGAGTCGTTCTGAATGGGAGCGGGATGGGAGTGGGAGTCAATTTACCAGGAGTGGGACGGGACAGGATTTTTTTCGTTATGCTGGCCTGGGATTGGGATGGGACAAGACATTTTTCTGTGGGAGCGGGATGGGACAGGAGAGAAAATCCACTCCCGTGTCACCCTCTAGTGGACACCGGCAGTCAAGCTGAAGAAGGAGTCCTATCGGCTGTGGTTGGCTTGTGGGACTCCTGAGGCGGCTGACGGGTACCGTGAGGCCAAGCGTGCCGCGGCCCGGGCGGTGGCAGAGGCAAAAACCCGGGCCTGGGAGTTTGGTAAGGCCATAGAGAAGGACTACCGGTTGGCCTCGAAGCAATTCTGGCAAACTGTCCGGCGCCTCAGGAGGGCGAAGCAGTGCTTCACCAACACTGTTTACAGTGGGGGTGGGGAGCTGCTGACCTCGACTGGGGTCATTATCGGGTGGTGGAAGGAGTACTTCGGGGATCTCCTCAATCCTGCCATCACGTATTCTATGGTGGAAACAGAGGCTGGGGACTCGGAGTTGGATTCTTTCATCACTCAGGCTGAAGTCACCGAGGTGGTTAATAAGCTCCGCGGTGGCAGGGCTTCGGGGGTTGATGAGATCCGCCCTGAGTACCTCAGGTCTCTGGATGTTGTGGGGCTGTCATGGTTGACACGCCTCTACAACATTGCGTGGCGGTTGGGGACAGTGCCTCTGGACTGGCAGACCGGGGTGGTGGTCCCCCTTCATAAGAAGGGTGACAGGAGGCTAAGGATCACACTCCTCGGCCTCGCTGGTAAGGCCTACGCCAAGGTATTGGAGAGGAGTGTCCGGCCGATAGTCAAACCTCGGCTTCAGCAGGAGCAGTGGGGTTTTCGTCCCGGCCGTGGAACACTGGACCAGCTCTATACCCTCTACAGGGTACTCGAGCGTTCATGGGAGTTTGTCGAACCGGTCCACATGTGTTTTGTGGACCTGGAGAAAGGATTTGACTGTGTACCTCGTGATGCCCTGTAGGGGGTGCTCCAGGAGTATGGAATCGGGGGCCCTTTACTAGGGGTCATCCGGTCTCTGTACAAGCGGAGCAGGAGTTTGGTTCGCATTGCTGGCACTAAGTCGGACCTGTTCCCGGTGCATGTTGGACTCCGGCAGGGCTGCCCTTTGTCACCGGTCCTGTTCATAACTTTTATGGACAGGATTTCTAGTGGTTTTTAGTATAACAATGGCCATCAGTGGGCTGGACAAACTGTCTACGTTTAAGGTTAGGCTTAAAACTTTCCTTTTTGATAAAGCTTATAATTAGAGTGGCTTAGGTTATCCTGAGCTATCTCTGTAGTTATGCTGCTATAGGCTTAGGCTGCTGGAGGACATAATGACCACTTTCACCCTCTTCGGTACATTCTCACACTACTCTCCAATTTTGCATTATTTGCTGTTATATCAGCTTTTAACTTTGTTCTCTCTCTTTTCTCTTCCTAGAAGCTACACCTGGCCTGAGTCTGTGTCTACCTGTGACACCTTTCTGGAGAGGGGCATCGTCCAAGCTTCTGCTGGCAACAACTTATTGCTCACCCTCTACCGATGATCCACATGGCCCTGTCTTTCAGTGTTTAACCCTTTCTCTCTCCTAGACATGGCAATTGACTGAGCTTTTACTGTGACTAACTCTATGTGCTTTCTTTCAGACTCTAACCTTGAAAACTGGCTCAGAGTTTATATGTTCTTTCTTTCTAGGTGAAACGACTAAAGGAGCTACATCCATTAACATTTACTTTTCCTTCCCATAGAAAGCACTCCTGGATCAGTGCTTCTTTGTTCTCTTTGTGTCTCTGCTCTGTTCTCTCAAACCCCTGTCGGTGGTGGCATATGGTCGCTCACACTGAGCCTGGTACTGCTGGAGGTTTCTTCCTGTTAAAAAGGGAGTTTTTCCTCTCCACTGTCACTACATGCATGCTCAGTATGAGGGATCGCTGCAAAGTCAACGCCAGTGACTGTCCACTGTCTCTACATGCTCATCCGGGAGGAGGGAATGCTGCAAGTCACTGATTGGATGCAATCTGCTGGGTTTCCTTAGATACAAAAACTTTTTATCCAATTTGAATAAATAACTGAATCTGACTGCACTGTTCAATGGTTAAGATTAATTGGAATGTATGTACCTGACTTTTGTGAAGTGCCTTGAGACAACATGTTGTGAATTGGAGCTATATAAATAAACTGAATTGAAACTGAATTAGCTGGGCTTTTACTGTGACTAACTATGTGCTCCCTTTCATACTTCAGACTTGAAAACTGGCAGATTTCATCTGCTTGGCAAGTGAATGCTCTGTAATTCAGTTGGTAAAGGTTAAACAGAACAATAGCTTATAACTGGACCTTACCTAAATGTAACTGTGTTTTTATATTTCATATTGATTTGATGTCCTTCTTGTGCCTGCTGTGTTGCACGTAGGCCCAAATCTACTGCACACACAAACTTAGTTTTTTGTGCGGGATGTTGAATAAACGTGGTGTCGAGAATACGACTTAAATTATCTGACAAATCACACTGACTTTGTCTCTGCCATGCTAATGCTCCCCATTTTGCAGCTGCAACAGTATTGCTTTTTTTCTTAAATACTGTATGTGCTGATATTTCCCATATGCCTTAATTAATATTTCTAATTGCATTGGCGAGAAATATGCACTTTGAGGCTTTATATTTCCTCTCATTGCCATGGTGAATTGTGTTATCTGCCTTCCACTTATGACGACTTCTTATCTATTTACTCACACTCTACTTAAATCCACGCGAATCTGACACAGAGTTAAGTAACCCAATTGTTTCCCCGTGTTCTGAAACTGAAAATCCTGAGAATCACAGAGCAGAGTAGGTCTACGCAGGGTATATGCTTTCTAGTCGGAGCTTGTTAACCTCGTTTTCTGAAACGGGGCCTAGATGTGGAAATAAGAAATTTTACTAACATAAAATCAGCTGTTACAAATTCCTTACTCCAAAATATTATATTTAATATTATGTATTTGAAAATAAAGACAAAAATAACTGCGTTTCTTCACTATTTAATTAATACAACTAATATTGCCATCCAGCCAATATGTGTTTCAAGCTTTTTAAGGTTGAAATCTTATGACTGGGCCTGTTTACAGACCATCTCACTGTAAACAGGTTCAAACCTAGATAGCACCCGTTTACATCGAGGGGGTCTACAAATAGATGAAGTTGAGATGATCTGCTTTTTAAAAAAAAACATCTTGTCTTTTTAGATCTAATCTGCATTATTCAGAAGCTGAGCATAGACTAATTGGAACACCTGGGCCTGATGTCTACAGAATTCTATAGCTAACCTATATCTCTACTCTACTTAATTTTTCTTTTTTTTTTTCAATTTATACAGAACAACAAGAGCTTTTTTCACTCATACTCATACTCGCCGTCTTCCGCTTATCCGGGACCGGGTCGCGGGGGCAGCAGACTCAGCAGTGACGCCCAGACGTCCCTCTCCCCAGACACCTCCTCCAGCTCCTCCGGGTGTAGCCCAAGGCGTTCCCAGGCCAGCTGAGAGACATAGTCCCTCCAGCGTGTCCTGGAGGTATAGATGCCCGAGCCACCTCAACTGGCTCCTCTCAATGTGGAGGAGCAGCGGCTCTACTCCGAGCCCCTCCCGGATGGCCGAGCTCCTCACCCTATCTCTAAGGGAGTGCCCGGCCACCCTACGGACGAAGCTCATTTCAGCCACTTGTATCCGGGACCCAAAGTTCAGCCGCTTGTATCATGACCCAAAGTTCATGGCCATAGGTGAGGGTAGGAACGTAGACCGACCGGTAAATTGAGAGCTTTGCTTTTCGGCTTAGCTCTCTCTTCACCACAACGGACCGGCACAGTGCCCCCATTACTGCGGCAGTCGCACCGATCCGTCTGTCGATCTCCCGCTCCATTTTTCCCCCACTCATGAACAAGACCCCGAAATACTTAAACTCCTCCACTTGAGGCAGGAACTCCCCTCCAACCTGAAGAGGACAAGCCACCCTTTTCCGGTCGAGTACCATGGCCTCAGACTTGGAGGAGCTGATCTTCATCCCAGCCGCTTCACACTCGGCTGCGAACTGCCACAGCGCATGCTGTAGGTCTTGGCTAGAGGGGGCCAGCAGGACCACGTCATCTGCAAAAAGAAGAGACGAAATCCACTGGTCCCCAAACCAGACACCCTCCGGCCCTTGGCTGCGTCTAGAAATTCTGTCCATAAAAGTTATGAATAGGACCGGTGACAAAGGGCAGCCCTGCCGGCAATGCGGACCAAACTCCCGCTCCGCTCGTACAGGGACCGGATGGCCCCTAATAAAGGGCCCCCGATTCCATACTCCTGGAGCACCCCCCACAGGGCATCACGAGGGACACAGTCGAATGCCTTCTCCAGGTCCACAAAACACATGTGAACCGGTTGGGCAAAGTCTCATGAACCCTCGAGCACCCTGTAGAGAGTATAGAGCTGGTCCAGTGTTCCATGGCCGGGACGAAAACCACACTGCTCCTCCTGAAGCCGAGGTACGACTATCGGCTGGACTCTCCTCTCCAATACCCTGGCATAGGCCTTACCAGAGAGGCTGAGGAGTGTGATCCCCCTGTAGTTGGAACACACCCTCCGGTCCCCCTTCTTATAAAGGGGGACCACCACCCCAGTCTGCCAGTCCAGAGGCACTGTCCCCGACCGCCACGCAATGTTGAAGAGGCGTGTCAACCATGACAGCCCTACAACATCCAGACACTTGAGGTAATCAGGGCGGATCTCATCCACCGCCGAAGCCTTGCCACCGCGGAGCTTTTTAACCACCTCGGTGACTTCAGCCTGGGTGATGAAAGAGTCCAACCCCGAGTCCCTGTTTCCACCACGGAATGCGTGATGGCAGGATTGAGGAGATCCTCGAAGTACTCCTTCCACCGCCCGATAATGTCCTCAGTCGAGGTCAGCAGCCTCCCACCCCCACTATAAACAGTGTTGGCGAAGCACTGCTTCCCCCTCCTGAGGCGCCGGACGGTTTGCCAGAATCGCTTCGAGGCCAACCGGTATTCCTTCTCCATGGCCTCACCGAACTCCTCCCAGACCCGAGTTTTTGCCTGTGCCACAGCCCGGGCCGCAGCATGCTTGGCCTCACGGTACCCGTCAGCCGCCTCAGGAGTCCCACAAGCCAACCACAGCCGATAGGACTTCTTCTTCAGCTTGACAGCGTCCCTTACTGCTGGTGTCCACCACCGGGTTCTGGGATTGCCGCCGTGACAGGCAACGCAGACCTTACGGCCGCAGCTACGGGCAGCAGCATCGACAATAGATGCAGAGAACATGGTCCACTCGGACTCTATGTCTCCAGAGCTTTGATTCCTCGGAATCTGGTCAAAGCTCTCCCGGAGGTGGGAGTTGAATACATCCCTGGCCAAGGGCTCCACCAGGCGTTCCCAGCAGACCCTCACTATGCGCTTGGGCCAGCCAAGTCTGTCCGCTTTCTCCTCCTCCAGCGGATCCAACTCACCACCTGGTGGTGATCAGTGGACAGCTCAGCCCCTCTCTTCACCCGAGTCTCCAAAACAGAGACGAGAGTCAGAGACCTATCCCCAACCCGAAGGCGCAGGGATACGACCCTCCACTGTGGTAAACCCCAACACAAGACGGCTGAGCTGGGGGGCAACAAGCAAACCCACACCAGCCCGCCGCCTCTCCCCGTGGGCCACTCCAGAGTAGAAGAGAGTCCAATCCCTCTCAAGGAGATGGGTTCCAGAGCCCACGCTGTGTGTGGAGGCGAGCCCGACTATTTCTAGTCGATATCTCTCGACCTCCCGCACAAGCTCAGGCTCTTTCCCCCCTGGCGAGGTGACATTCCACGTCCCTAGAGCCAGCCTAAGCATCCGGGGATCGGGCCGCTGAGGTCTCCACCTTCGTCCACCACCTTCGTCCGCCACCCAATCCTCTTTGCACCGGTCCCTCACGGTTCCCCCTGCAGGTGGTGGGCCCACTGGGGGATGGCCTCGCGTCTCTCGTTCGGGCTTGGCCCGGCCGGGTCCCGCGAGGAGCAACCCGGCCACCAGGCGCTCTCCAGCGAGACATGTTGGTGGAATCTGGGGAGGACTGTCTTCAAATTGGAGTGGTTGAAGTCACCAGGAACAATAAATGCAGCCTCAGGATGTTTGGTCTGGTGTTTGCCAATGGCTGCATAAAGTTCTTTCATAGCCAGCTTAGCATCAGCATCCGGGGGGATATATACTGCAGTGAGTATCTACCCGTAGGTAGATTTGTTTTGCAGTGGTTTAAAACATATACATACCCACATATGCTGTAAAAAGTAAAAACATCAACTTACCTAGAACAATTTGCAGATAGGAATGCTCAAGGTGCTTGAGGCTCCACAAGTCAAAACACAGCAGCACACATAAGAAAGCCAGACTTTAAAATTAAAAACCAGACTGTACACAGCCCAGTAAACATACTGGGGCTGTGATTAACGTTTCCTTGCAAGAAATATGAAATCCATCAAAATCCCTTTAAAATCCATTGAGTGTGTCAGCATCATTTCAGTAACAGCAGTAGGAACAAAGCTGTTTTAGGAACAAAGCTGTTTGGTTCCCATTTAGGGACCAAGAACCTCTGTCCGGAGGGAAGAAGCTGGAACTCCCTGTGAAGGGGATTAAAGTCATCTTTTGATAGAGAAGAAGCTATCCGCTGTACTTGCCTGATGTACAGGGATGCAACTGACTGTTGGGACTCTCTAATCAGTCTAGAAAACAGTTTAACAATCTGCTGCAGGGGGGCTCCTCTCTTTCAAGGTTGCATGACCAAACGATGACAGTAGAGAAAAAGATAAAACCGATTCAATAAGAGCACAATAAAACACGCTGGTGGGCCTTTTTGTAAACAGTTTCACAGTTTGCTTCAAAGTAAAATTTTTCACCTAAAGTGGTCCCAAGATATTTATGTCTGCACACTCTCAATGGCTTGGCCTTTAAGTAAAGTGACTTGTGCTTTAATGCATCTGTCGGCCACATTTTGGAGGAGTCTTCGTCATTTCACAATGACGTAATTGGCCTAAAATGCAGCCTTCAAAGGATGCAGCCCCCAAACCCTAATCCCATCTTGGCGCACTACCGTGTCAAAGTGACTTTTTTACCACCTTCAAAGTCCAATTTAATGGCCTACAGCACCCTCTGCTTGTTGTCTTGGATGAATACATTGCATATGTGCAACTTAATTTACACAGGTTGTAATCTGTCTTGAGTGGGTCCCTGTGAAATACCAAATTGATCAGGACAGAAATGGGATCTGTAAATAGATGCAGCCAGAACCTGAAAAACCAGCCTAACACCTCAGCCTATTTAGCAGGGTTGGATGGTCTAGAGAATCAAAAGCTGAAGTCAGGTCTAACATAAGCAGCACATAACATTTACCTGCATTACTCTGCATCAAAATATAATTTGTTACTCTAAGAAAGCTGTTTCAGTTAAGTGGGACTTACAAAAACCTGACTGAATCCATAAAGCTGTATGGATCAAGAACAGTAGTTAACTGCCTAACCACAACCTTCTCTAAAATCTTAGCCAGGAAAGGGAGCTTTGAGATGGATCTGTAACTGCTCTTTAGCAGTTAGAAGGATCCAAATTAAAATTTGTTAAAAGCTGGTGAATGACAGCACTCTTCAGACAAACGGGTACCTGACCAGAAGCTAAAGAAGCATTTACAATGAAATGTACAGAAGGACCAATGCATTAAAAACACTCTTAACCAAGCAGGCTGGTAGAATGTCCAGAGAGAAGGAAGATACCTTCATGGAACATTATGGAAAACCCTGAGCTGAGACTGTCGTACAACAACAGTGTCAGACAACAGTCAGAGGCTTCTTCAGATCTGATGTAAAACAGACTGCTAAAGGAGATCCTTTCTGCCCACAGCCATCAACGTCTACAATGGCTCTTTGAAGAAACCTGTATAAAATGAGCTACAACAATTAATTTCCCTTTGGGATGAATAAAGTATTTTTGAATTGAATTTGATTTGAATTAGCCGGCTCAGGTAGGGACACTGGCTGAAAACGGTCTACAAATAACAGGCGGAGCTGGAGGGGGAATTGGCAACCCCGTAGTAGGTGGAGAAATATTATTTCTCACCTTAGTGACTTTATAAAAAAAGAAAGTAAAAGCTAGCAATCCTGATATGAAAAAAATCAAGCACATAGTGGAGCAGGCATGGTGATAACTGATGGGGTTAAAAACAGAGTTGCCTTTGCTCCTAGCAATCACATCAGAAAAAATAGGGGAGTTTGAAACAGGTAGTGATGTAATTTTAACAGGGCAGATACTGTCTAAAGTAGAGAGACAATATTCATTAAATGATCAGTCAGAGAATCTACATCACTAAAAGAAGACAAGAAGGGATTAAAATCCGAAACAAAAAAGTCAACTGTCGAGGAATTTAAATAGCAAGAGGTAACCATACGGCGAGCTGAAAACTGTGAAAGAGTTTTAAATAAATTCTAAATAATACAGTCTGACATGAGAAATGTCCATTTTAGATATGATTAATCTATCCTTAGTAAACTGATATGTACCACTGGCTTTTAAGGTAGCTGTAATTAAACCTTTACTTAAGAAACCTTTGCTGGATCAAGATGATTTACTGAATTACTGACCTATATCCTATCTTCTGTTTTTTATCTAAAATTCTAAAGAAAATAGTTGCTAATAAACTGTGTGAGCATTTACACAGCAATTCTTCTCTCCAATTTTGCATTATTTGCTGTTATTTCAGTTTTTAACTTTATGATCCCTCTCATTTTTTTTTTCTCTCTTTCTAGAAGCTACATCTGACCAGACTCTTTGTTTAGCTGTGGCAACTTCCTGGAGGGGGACATCGGCCAAGCTGCTGCTAACAACTTCATGCTCAACTTAAATACATGATCCACTTGGCCCTGTCTTTCAGTGTTTAACCCTTTCGCTCTCCTAGACATGGCAATTGACTGAGCTTTTACTGTAACTAACTATGTGCTCTCTTTCAGACTCTAAACTTGAAAACTGGCTCAGGGCTCATCTACTTAGCTGTTTCTCTCATAGATTAAGCCTCTAAAGGAGCTACAACCAGTATTGTTTCACTTTTCTTTCCTATAGAAAGTACTATGGGATCAGTGCTTCTGTGTTCTTTGTGTCTGTAGGTTTTATTAGACAGAAAACCTTTTAACCAATTTGAATAATAAACTGAATCTGACTGCACTGTTTGATAGTTAGGATTAATTGGAATGCATGTACCAGACTTGAAATCTGCATGATTCGATTGCACTGACTTTATAAAGTGCCTTGAGACGACATGTGTTGTGAGTGTATTGTGGACTTTCACTGCCCCCCTTCACCATCTTCACAATCACCATCCTAACCATCCTCAATACCACAGTGGATCACTTTCAGTTCCTTGGAACCAAAGTTTCTCGAGACCTGAGGTGGTGTTCACACATAGACACTGTTCGGGAAAAGGCCCTACTTCCTGAAGTACAACCTTCTACAGGAGCTTCAGGTCATCTTCTACACTGCCATTATTCAATATCCCGTGTTTGTACATCACTGAGTGGTTTGGCTATCCCTCAAAACAGGACAGGTCCAAACCATAATGAACAATCAGCCTCTGCAGAAGGAATCATTGGGGCTGATCTTCCCTCCATCTAGGACCTATACAGGTCTAGGGTCAAAAAAAGAGCAGCTAACATCTCTGCAGATCCCTCACACAAACTGTTTAGACTTTTACCTCCAGGTTGCCACTGAAGATGGCTATTCGCAAAGACCAGCCACCACAGACATTATTTTTTGATGAACACAATGAACATTTTAAAGCCTGAGTAGTCCGCAATTCTGCTGTGAAACAAAATAA
Organism: Girardinichthys multiradiatus; assembly: GCF_021462225.1. Taxonomy (NCBI): domain Eukaryota; kingdom Metazoa; phylum Chordata; class Actinopteri; order Cyprinodontiformes; family Goodeidae; genus Girardinichthys; species Girardinichthys multiradiatus. The sequence goes on from NC_061800.1 coordinate 2,632,695, forward strand.
CCATATTTGCACTACCACAACATGCCTTTTTCTTTTTTTCTATAAGAAAATGGCTGTACATACACATACATGTACACACTGTTCCTTCATCTTTATTGTATTTCATCTAAAGTTTACATATTTACACCAGTTGTCTCTACGCAGTGAAAGCTTGAAACAAAAGTCAAATTTCATGTTTGTTGAATGAATCTTGGCCAATAAAGCTCATTCTGATATGTGGGAAAATAAATAAATTAGTTAATTAATAAAATAATCAGGTCATCAATCAAGAATTCAGTCGATTAGTCAACCAACCATCAATCAATTAACTAACCAACCCCCCCTAACCAACACAATAAAATATGTATTCTAATTTGTCTACACTTAAGTAGGCCCCAAAAGTAGGAATATAAATATTTTAGGAATTATTGTGGGCTCTTGGAAGAAAAGAAAAACTAAAAAAAACATAACTGGATTTTTTTAAAACAATAATAATCTGAAATATGATACTGACAGGTAAAGAAATGCTTGTTGAGAATTAAAGAAAAAGACAGCTGGCAAAGGAGCAGCTGGCGGAGTGTAAAATGTTTTAAAAGATTCACTGTAATAATAAAAGCGATCACAGCTTTTATGTAAAACCAAATATTAAATTGTTTGAAGATAGGTTTGTTTGGGGGATTTTCTCTTTAAATTAATTAAACAATTCTTTTGTCCATTTTACTTGTTTATTTTTTTCCGGGGGTTTGGGGTCAGGAACACAATCGTCACAATAACAGCTTTTCAGAACGTGCTTTAACAAGGCCTCGCCTTATGTCTGTAATGATCTGCCATCGACACAGACTATAGTTTAAAGGCTTTAGTAACAGCTGAACAAATATTACCTTGAGTGAACCAAGTCGACCTGAACGCAGCAACCAGGCAGCCATTTTGTGTTCCAATTGCGCTGTTCCGCAGGTACTGCTCGGGTGATCAGAGCTGCTCGGGGTCCTGCGCCGGCCGATGACGTCACAAAACGAGAACGCCGGTCGGACAAAATACGTTCCTCCCCTTTTCATAAGGACACGCTACATGCCCAAATTTTTGAGGTTTAAAAATATTGTTAAGCGCTAGGCCATTTTTTATTTAGTAAGGAAGTTAAAGCCAATTTTATTTTGTTACAAGAGACACATTCTAATAAGGACAATGAAAGATTCTGGAAGCAACAATGGGGAGACTATCGTGTACTCACATGGAACCTCTCACTCGGCAGGAGTGATGAGTTTGTTTAACAGAAACGCAGGGAAAATTATTGATCATAAAAGCGATGATAATGGTCACTGGCTTATGGTTGTGGCAGAGATATTTAATCTGAAATTCATTTTGATCAATATATATGGATAAAATAATAGAAATATGTTTTTCAAATTATCACAGGATGCGGGAAAATAGAGTCACATATGGTACCGAAAACATGATAACGGGGCGATTTTAACATAAATCCTAACTCCTGGCTTGACTGGAAGCCACCCAAAGGTTTACAACCAGTTTACAATGACTTTATTAACAAGTTTTGTTTATCCAACAACCTGGTATATTATTAGAGAATAACAAACCCTATTACAATCAATTTTACATTACTCCAGCTGATAAAACTTATGTTCAAGGTTAAACTACTGGCTTTTGTCTCAAAGTGTAACGAATCTAGCTTCAAAGTGTGATATTGGATCATCATCTCTTATTGATCGTAGTCTCATTGATTTGTCATTGACAATAATCAAGCAAAAACAAAAATCAAACAATATTTGGAAATTTACCAATGCTCTGAAACTAAATGAAGGATTTTGTCCTCAGGTAAAATTAATATGTCTTTATATTAAAAACATGGATCTGTCACATATAAGTAAATGGGAATATTGAAATTGCAAAGAAAGTTTCAGACACACGTACATCTAAACAAAAAGTATTCTTTGAAAAGATACAGGGGTTGGACAATGAAACTGAAACACCTGGTTTTAGACCACAATAATTTATTAGTATGGTGTAGGGCCTCCTTTTGCGGCCAATACAGCGTCAATTCGTCTTGGGAATGACATATACAAGTCCTGCACAGTGGTCAGAGGGATTTTAAGCCATTCTTCTTGCAGGATAGTGGCCAGGTCACTACGTGATACTGGTGGAGGAAAACGTTTCCTGACTCGCTCCTCCAAAACACCCCAAAGTGGCTCAATAATATTTAGATCTGGTGATTGTGCAGGCCATGGGAGATGTTCAACTTCACTTTCATGTTCATCAAACCAATCTTTCACCAGTCTTGCTGTGTGTATTGGTGCATTGTCATCCTGATACATGGCACCGCCTTCAGGATACAATGTTTGAACCACTGGATGCACGTGGTCCTCAAGAATGGTTCGGTAGTCCTTGGCAGTGACATGCCCATCTAGCACAAGTATTGGGCCAAGGGAATGCCATGATATGGCAGCCCAAACCATCACTGATCCACCCCCATGCTTCACTCTGGGCATGCAACAGTCTGGGCGGTACGCTTCTTTGGGGCTTCTCCACACCGTAACTCTCCCAGATGTGGGGAAAACAGTAAAGGTGGACTCATCAGAGAACAATACATGTTTCACATTGTCCACAGCCCAAGATTTGCGCTCCTTGCACCATTGAAACCGACGTTTGGCATTGGCATGAGTGACCAGAGGTTTGGCTATAGCAGCCCGGCCGTGTATATTGACCCTGTGGAGCTCCCGACGGACAGTTCTGGTGGAAACAGGAGAGTTGAGGTGCACATTTAATTCTGCCGTGATTTGGGCATCCGTGGTTTTATGTTTTTTGGATATAATCCGGGTTAGCACCCGAACATCCCTTTCAGACAGCTTCCTCTTGCATCCACAGTTAATCCTGTTGGATGTGGTTCGTCCTTCTTGGTGGTATGCTGACATTAACCTGGATACCGTGGCTCTTGATACATCATAAAGACTTGCTGTCTTGGTCACAGATGTGCCAGCAAGGCGTGCACCAACAATTTGTCCTCTTTTGAACGTATGTCACCCATAATGTTGTGTGCATTTCAATATTTTGAGCAAAACTGTGCTCTTACCCTGCTAATTGAACCTTCACACTCAGCTCTTACTGGTGCAATGTGCAATCAATGAAGACTGGCTACCAGGCTGGTTCAATTTAGCCATGAAACCTCCCACACTAAAATGACAGATGTTTCAGTTTCATTGTCCAACCCCTGTAAGTGAACTATGCAGCAAGATTAATACAACAGTAGAAGAAACAGAAGAACTACACACACTCCAAAATCAGTTAGATGGTGTTTACTTGGAGAAGGCAAAAGGTGCCTTTTTAAGATCCAAAGCAAAGTGGATTGAACAAGGAGAAGAAAAAATCAGCATATTTTTATAGCCTTGAAAAACGTAGACAATCTTAGAAATGTTTAACAGAATTAAATAAAGGTGATAAAGTAATTCAGGATCTAACTCATATAAATGAGGAGGTAAGCCAATTTTATAGTATTCTAAACGAGAAGAAATTTCAAGGAGATAATTGTGACACGTTTATAAATTAAATAAAAAATAACATAATGAAATTATCAGAAGATAAACAGCAATCGAAATGGTCCTGAAAAAAAAGAAAAGTAATAAATCACCTGGTATTGATGACTTATCTGTTGAGTTTTTTAATACTTTTTGGCAAGAGATAAAACATGTATTATTTACCGCATATTTGGAGTGTATAAATAATGTTCAACTATCCCCAGCAATGAAAACTGGTTTGATTACATTATTGCCAAAGCTCAATAAAGACATTTACAAATAGACAGCTGGAGATCAATAACCTTACTTTGCAATGATTACAAACTATTGGCTTTAGTATACGCTAACAGAATGAAAAATGTCTTGCATAAATTGATAGATGAATCTCAGTCAGCTTTCATTAAAGGTAGGCATATACACAATAATGTGAGACTAATAATGGATATGATAAGACTATCACACTCCTATAAATATAGAAAGTCTAATACTATTCATTGACTTTTTATCAAGGCATTTGATTCTATTGAACGTGATTTTCAAATGAAATCTTTGTAACTTTTGGGGTTTGGCAGCAAGTTTAGAAAGATAATCAAAATGTTTTATGATCAGATATACAGCTATATTGTCCTAAACTCAGATATCACATCGAGAATAAAAATATCCTGTTGTATAAGACAAGGATGTCCAATCTCACCAAAACTATTCATTCTTCGCAGTGTAGAAGCAATACCATATATTAGCTTTCCAATCCATGTTGCTTTCTGATCAGCCTTGAGCACTGAGATCATCCATCAGTTCCTCCCGGTTAGTCCATAAATGCCAAGATGATTTATTGCCGCTTTCATTATTTTTTGAATTCTCTCTTTTCGACTTTATTTCCATTGTTGCATTTATGACTGTCAAGTTTTTTTTCCTTCTGAAATCACTTCAGCGTTTTCCCAAACTTGAAAAGGCTTGCTTCCTCCAAAGAGACACAGGAACAATTCAACTCAGTCACATTTGTTTATTCATCCTTTCTTTTTATATGGCTCTCAACAGCAGTGCAACATTCGTAGGACATAAGTAGGTTGATAAACTACAAACAAATGAGATAAACATTAAATATCAGAAACAACAATGTTCACTTTGACTTTTAATATTTAACTAGTTTCTTAATTAATGCTTTTAATAATTTACTTTTAACTTAAGAGTGAATGAAATAGGTAAACAAACTATGTCGCAAAGCATGCATACTATGTATCCAACCACAAACAATCAGCAAATTTCAGTACAGTTTTAGTTTTTTGAATTAAATATGAATTATGTACTTTAAATAATACTGTCCACTTCCTACCAGTGGTGTCTTTGGAGAAGCTTTCAGCGGAAGTTCTTTCTCTGAATAGAATTCAATCTGAGCACTGGTGAACAGGATTGCCTTATAGATTTGCCAGCTGAGATAGAGCAATGACAGGGATGGGAGACCTTGATTCTTTGTAGAGTGCACTCCAGTTGCATGGAGATAGTAAAACATTCAAAACTGTCAGATTTGTTGGATTAACTTGACAATGACTCCTGCAATAAATGTCAATAATCTTTTTAACTCCACATATACTTTATTTTCATCTCTTTGGTTTACCTTTGCATCCATCCTATTTTCCACCTGGATATCGTTCTTTTGTTTTACCACTTTGACTGCCTCTGCGTATGAGAGTTTGTTGCAAACTCTAGTCTGTTGAACCTGCAACTCCCTCTTCATTACCTCACAGCCCCCATTTGACACACTGTGGTTACCACCACAACTGCAACATTTAGGTTGTCTGCTCTAATTGCACTGTTCCTACTCATGATCTTCTCCACATCGTGCACACCTTTTTTTTCCTTTACATGTCCGATGTGTGTGATCAAATCTTTGGCAGTTAAAACACCTAAACGATCTTGGGGCATTCTCTCTTACATTGTAAGTCATATATCCCTAATAAACCTTTTCTGGAAGTTTTTCCTCATGGGTTTCCAGCAAAAAGCTTTTTCTATTCCTTTTTTCTCCATTTTTAAAAGTCCGAAGTCTTCTTACCTCCTTAATTTCTCGCCCTCTGATTTTTGATTTTATTTTATATATTCAATTGAGACATCAACAGGTATTCCACAAATCACTCCTTTTTGCGATTTTCGTCCTTCTTTTATAAGGCTCACACTTGTCACTTTACGCCTTCCTACTTCTTTCATTCTACACGCTCTGTTTCTTTGTTCTTCTTTGTTACAAATTATCATCAAATTCCCATCTCTTAGAACTTTTGCAGTCACAATTTCCCAAACTTGCTTCTTCAGAATGCTAGACAGTTTAACTGGGTTAAATGACTGCAGTCCTTTCTCATCAGTGAATCTGACAATTACTTTGATCTCCCACTTCATCTCTTCTTCAGATTCAGTCCAGTTTGTAATCACCCTTCCCTTCTTTCCTGCTTCCACTGAAGATTTAATTGTTTTTGGACTCCTCCTATCACTATCAAAATTTTCACTACTCTCATCACTCTCATTACCTGCACTAACGTCCAGCTCTGGCCCATTCACAGCACAGCCGTGCCTACCCGTCGTTGTTCTCGTCAAAAGTTCTTTGATCCACCTACGTGATTTCCCAATGGTGTCTTGAGTGATCCCTCGATGCCAACTTCCAGACATCCAATTTGGTTTTACTTCTCGTTCTTCATCCTCATCATCTTCTCCTACATTTCAGAATGTATGTTTCTTAACCATTAATAATCATCCTTATCTTTTATCTTGACAAATTCATTTCAGTTGTTTGAAGAGCAAAGTGTTTCGCACAGAGGCTTTTAAAAAATTACATCCAATTTTTTACAGTCACATCTACACAGATTTTTATATTAACTTGAAAACCTCCATAATTGTTCAGCATGGCCTGCTGATTCATCCAGTACATAAATCACATCCATTTCCCTTATGGTTTCCAAGGCTACATTCACACTGCAGGTCTTAATGCTCAAATCCAATTTTTTTAGAAATCAGATTTTTTGTGTGGTTGTTCACATTACTTTGAAAATGTTGCGGCTCCAAACTGACTGTTGGGGTAGGACATTCTGGACTTTGTTGTGGTTTTGTGTTTTGGCTTTAATTTGGCTTTTTACTCATGTTTGGTTGTTTATTTCTTTCTACTGCCTCCTAGTGTTTCTTGTTTTCTCTCACCTCGCCCCTAATTCCCTTTGTAGTTGCTTTCCTATTTCTTGTTATGTTGTTATTATTATTATTATTATTATTCTCTAGCTTAGTTCCCCTAGTTTACTTCTATTCCTCCAGTTCCTCCTGATTGGTTAGTTTTAGTTATTGTTTAAGTTTTGTTACACATAGTTTAGTCCTCACGTTCTCTGCTTCATTCCCTGTTTATAATCAGTCAGTGTCGGTTCAGTTTTGTTTACTTTTGTACTTAGGGTTTCTTAGGTTGTAGTGTTCTTCTGTTCCCTCTAGTTTCTCTGTTTGACTTTAGTTAATTATTATTTCTAGGTTCTTATGTTCCTTTGGTTATCCATCTATGTTCATAGCTTCGCTTACTTCTGAATTTCATCTCCCCTGATTTCCTACCTCTCATTCTCATTTGTCCATACTCCTCTTCCCTTTGTTCATAAGCTCTCTGGTTTTGTTGGTTCCTCGCTGGTTCCTCCCGTTCACTACCCTGCTGATGTTCTGTTTGTGCTTTGCTCCTGCTCAAGAGACTCACGTAAGTTTGGATCGACTCATGTTTACTCCTGTAGAGTTTATGCTGCGTCTTTGCTTCACCTTAGGACAGCCAAAAGAAAAAAGATAAAGTCTTCCTTTAACAGGCTCTTGCCCAGCTCTTGTCTGTACTTTGGTCCGACACAAACCCAGAACTTGACACTGACTTGCATGCGCATAAGAAAAATATGAGCGCCGTCAAGTGCAGCACAACAGTAAACGCAGAAAAATAGGTGTTATGGTTTAAGTGCACAACAGAAGCCATTTATTGTCAGCGGGTTCTGTGTGGGAAACACATGACTAAAAAGAGAGTAAAACTCTTTATTGTTCCGTTTTAAGAAGATCTGACTGCCAATTCAGAACAACAAACTGTTTGGATGCAGAGACACAGCCAGCAATGGTGGGGTACTTGACCCCCAAAAAATCTGATTTGGGCCACATTTGCCTGCAGTGTCAACGGGGCCCAAGTTAGAGGAAGCTGATATTAATTAAAAAAATTATATTATCGTTAACCCCTGTCCGTTCTGATAAAAATGGTCCAAGAATGACGTCGAGAGCTCTAACGGTTTCCGAGTTATGGGGAGTAGTTCAGGAGCATCCAACCCCATGTTAAAAATGCCAGCCAGGATGAGACTAAAGTGACGTACTGCGTTAGAAGTGCAGCAGGTGTCGGGTTACACCGACATTTGTTGCTGATTGGCTAATTTATTCCTCACTACTTCCTCATTCTATCTCCCACTCTGTATGTATCTCTGTAAGTCTCTCTTTCTTTCTGCCTCTCTTCTCTCCCTGTCTCCCACTTGGATACACACACACATGCGCGCACACACACACATCCATGGATTTCTATCTTTTTGAGTACTTTGCATTGCCATTCCACTAGATCTTCCATTCATTTTCATTCATTTCTACACCTACACCTGACCCTACCACTAACCCTTTGACCATCTTCATAGAAGGCAACTACATGGCAGCCATTTTGTGTTGGGTACTGTCAAACTAAGGTGAGATCTTTCCATGTAATCCATGCAACATTCAGTACCTCCTCACAGTTAACTCCATAAAAGTTACAATAAATATCCATATGTCCTTATGTGTAATCTATGCAATAATTATTAAAATACACAGTTGAAGCAGTAGAGAGTGAAACAAGCATGTTCTCATATTCTGTAGCTGAGAGACTGGAGAGGCCTGTGTGGAGCCACATATTATCTGCCACATATTATCTGTTTTATCTTTTGCAAAAAAATAAACAAATTATATCCAAAGAAATTATGTATGATGATTTTATATTCTTTCACAAGTATTAAATGAAATTAGTAACCTTTGATTAACAAGTTAAAGATGTATGATTGAAGGGGGAGATGGTAGACTGACCTTGCCAGCTACTCTCCTGTTCAATCAAGATCAGTTAAATCTATCTGCGCTCATAGACTCCGGATGTGAACAAAACCTCATAGATCAGTCCATAGTACAACAAGCCAAAATTGCCGTAGAACCCCTGGATCCACCCCATGAAGTCCTCGCACTTGATGGGAAAACACTCCACCGAGTCACCCATCGCACTAAACCTGATGAACTCGTCATCTCTGGAAATCACCGTGAAAATATAACATTCTTTGCTTACCCCATTTCTCAAAGCTCACTGGTTTTAGGTTTCCCTTGGCTACACAAACACAACCCCCATCTAAACTGGTCTGAAGGTCGAATCGAATCCTGGTCCACTAAATGTTTATCTTTCTGTCTACAGTCTGCTGCCTCACCCATTTCCACCCCGGTTGATTCAGTGGAGCCTGACCTGTTAGATCTATCAACGGTCCCCGAGGAATATCTGGATCTAAGACAGGTATATAGCAAATCTAAAGCTTTATCACTTCCACCTCATCGTCCATACGACTGTGCAATAGACCTTCTTCCTGGGACCACTTCCGTCCATATCTCATGCCCAGAAAGACAAGCCATGGAGAAATACATCACAGAGTCACTAGCTGCTGGATTCATTCGTCAGTCTTCCTCTCCGTTAGGAGCCGGATTCTTCTTTGTGGGTGGGAAGGATGGTTCACTTCGTCCCTGTATATACTACCGAGGACTTAATTAGATCACAGTGAAAAATAGGTATCCTCTTCCCCTGTTATCTTCTGCATTTGAACCAGTCCAAGAAGCTACCATATTCACCAAACTAGATCTCCGCAATGCCTACCACCTGGTCCGGATACGACAAGGAGATGAATGGAAGACTGCCTTTAAGACCCCCCTTGGCCACTTTGAATACCTGGTAATGCCATTTGGTCTCAGCAATGCTCCAGCAGTTTTCCAAGCATTGGTTACGGGTTTTAAGAGATTATCTAAACATCTTTGTAGTCGTATACCTTGATTGTATTCTCATTTATTCCAAAAATAACACAGAACAGCAACATCAAGTCTGCCTCGTCCCTCAACATCTCCTCAAGAACAGACTTTTTGTTAAAGCAGAGAAATATGAGTTCCACAAGCCATCAGTCACCTTCCTGGGCTTCATATTAGAGGGTGGGCAGGTTCGCTCGGATCCAGAAAAGATCAAGGCAGTACTCAAATGGCCCACTCCAGATTCTCGCAAACAGCTTCAGCGTTTTCTAGGATTTGCAGACTTCTACCGATGTTTCATAAGAAATTTCAGCCTGGTTGCACTTCCCCTAACCGGTCTTACTTTTACAAAACAACAATTCAAGTGGACTCCAGAAGCCGACACCACCTTTTCTCGATTCAAGGAAAGCTTCTCCCAGGCACCCATTCTTGTTCACCCAGATCCTGCTAAACAGTTCACCATAGGGGCTGTGTTATCACAATGCTCAGATTTGGATGGCAAACTTCACCCATGTGCTTTCTTCTCCCGTAGATTGTCCTATGCAGAGCGAAACTACGATGTGGGAGACTATGAACTCCTAGCCATTAAACTGGCTTTGGAGGAGTGGCATCACTAGCTGGAGGGTGCAGTTCACCCGGTGCTGGTATGGACTGACCATAAGAATCTTGTCTATATCCAATCTACCAAACGGTTTAACCTTTCTATCACATACAGACTTTGAGATAAAAATGTGAAGCCCGATGCCTTGTCTTGCCAGTATTCACCAGATGATTTAATCAACCTACCACTGTACTTCCCCCCAGTTGCATTGTTGGCTCCCTAACTTGGGAGATTGAGAGTGTTGTTACGCAAGCCCAACCATCAGAACCTGACCCCGGAACTGGTCCTCCTAACCACACCTATGTCCCTTCACCGGTCCGTTCAAAACTCATCCACTTGTTTCATACGTCCAAGTTTTCTGCTCATCCAGGCACTAATTGTATCATAGCCCTCATCTCGAGGAGGTTTTGGTGGTCATCTGTACAGATGTGAAGGAGTATGTCAAAGCCTGTTCTGTTTGTGCACATAATAAATCCACTAACCAACCCCTCAGTATCCCAAAAAGACCTTGGTCCCACATCGCGTTGGATTTTGTCACTGGACTCCCTAGTTCTCAAGGTATGACTACCATCTTAACCATTGTAGACCGTTTCTCCAAATCCTGTCCCCTTGTTCCCCTTGCTCAGGAAACTTCTCTCTGCGCTCCAGATGGCCCACCTGCTGGTCAAGCATGTCTTTCGTCTGAACGGCATTCCTCAAGAAATCCTCTCACATCGTGGCACCCAGTTCACTTCGCAATTATGGAAACAGTTCTGTGCAGCGCTGGATGCAAAGGTATCACTCACATCAGGTTACCACCCACAATCCAATGGTCAAACCGAACGCATGAACCAGGAACTCGAGTTATCCCTCAGATGCCTTACATCCTTACATCTGCAGTCATCTGGAGGAGTACAAGAAGGTGGAGCTGTCAGCACTTCAGTGCCTGAGTGTTTGCCTTTGTGGTAACTTCTTCTGGCCAAGCCTTAAAGTCTGTAGTCTTGGTAAAGCTTGCAATTGTCTTACCCTTTCATGTGCTCCTTCCTAGATGACTTAAAGTCCTAGCCTCGAAGCTCCTGCAATTCTCAGCCCTGGCTCCAGGTCCCTGCTTTGTATCCTGCCATAGTCAAGTTTCCAGGCTCCCAAGGAATCTACTTGGATCAAGTACTAGCTGAGAGCGCAAAGCCTCTTTCCTCCTCCAAGCGAACCCTATTCACCCTCCACCACCTAACAATCTACCACCAGCTTCCGAGAATCTCGTCAGGTAACCAAACTCACAGAATCAAATTGCCAAGATCTCATCTGAACTCTAAGAAACTCACCACCACTTTGGAGTACCACAGACTCAGCAGCAGTCTCACAGCTCTTCCTGACTCGACATCATTCTTCCACATCAAACTCACCTCAATCCACAGTAAGCCAAAGCTTAAGATTGTTTTCCATCTGTTTCCTAAACATAATTTAAGATACTTACCTCCTGCGTCTCTCCCATACAGTCAGCTGTTTCCAGTCCCAGTTCCAGTTCCAGCATTCTCCCTTTAATAAACTTGTTAAACTTTTCTCCTGCCTCCTGAGTGTCTCTGCATGTGGGTCAAATCAGTTAAGAAAATGATGAAAAGCCTACTATTATAATTGCAATTTAATGAACGATGACAGTCTCCCTGCCAGCCTCCACATTCATCCAACCTTTCATGTCTCCCAGTTAAAACCTGTCCTCACCAGCACTTTGTGGATTAATACAACTATAAAATACTCACCTGAAACCTCATCAGAGTATTCACCGTCTCCCTGGATAAACTCCCCGGTTCCGCAGCAGTATCAAGTCAGTCCTCCCAGACTCCACATCATTCTTCCACTCCATCCACCACTTCATCATACTGCAAGCAAAGACCCCAATCCTGTTTTCAGTAATCCCCATTTGACTCCTGTGGTCTTACCTGTCCTCCCTTCTCAGTACAGTGCTGTGCCTCCAGTCCCGGTTCCAGTTCCATATTACGTTCCTGAACAATAATAAAACTTGTTTGACTTTTTTCCTGCCTCCTGAGTGTCAATCTGCATGTGGGTCAAATCAGTTAAGAAAATGATGAAAAGCCTACTATCTGACTGAAGTGCCTATTGCACTCTGTACTCCTGGAGCACCCCCCACAGGGCACCACGAGGGACCTTCTCCAGGTCCACAAGACACATGTGGACTGATTGGACAAACTTCCATAAACCCTGCAGACGGGGGTTTATGGGGGTCCACGGTTGGGACTGCTCCTCCTGAAGCCAAGGTTCGACTATCGGCCGGACTATCATCTCCAATACACTGGCGTAGGCCTTACCAGGGAGGCTGAGGAATGTGATCCCCCTATAGTTGGAACACACCTCCTGGTCACCCTTCTTAAGGGGGACCACCACCCCGTTCTGCCAGTCCAGAGGCACTGTCCCCTTCTGCCACACAATGTTGAAGAGGCGTGTCAACCATGACAGCCCCACAACATCCAGAGACTTGAGGTACTCAGGTGTTGGGATTATAAATCTGAGAATATCATTTAATATTTAATATTAATATTTTAATATTTTATCAAATAATATTTCGGTCTGTTAAGTGTTGTCTTGTGAATACCAGCCCAGTAAGGCGATGGTATTAGGACAAAATGGAAAGGTGTGAGATGAGCTCTGACATTATTGAACAGCAAAACTCTGCACACACATGGAATGAATTCACACAATTTCTTCAAATACCAGAATTTATTAACAAAAATAAGTCAACGCAAAGTCAAACATATTTCAATCAACAAACCCTTTACTATGTTAAAACAATCCAACTAACTACCAAGCAGAATTAAAGAATAGGGAAGACTAATGGGCTATGAACAATATAAACAAGTTGATTAAAGATTATTGAGAACCATGACCAAAAGAGTGATGCAACATTACCATGCAATGTTATTTATGTTTGAGAACCAAGGATTATCTTGAAGAATCTGGAAGTGAAGTTAAGTTAGTCTTGGAACCAACTTGGGCAATAATCAGCATACCATTAGACAACCCTTCACAATACAAGATCAGGTAAAATATTATTTTAATAAAATGTTTTAAGAATGATCTGCTGAATAAAACCAACCTTCTGGATGAATTCTCAACGGTGTCTCATTAGCTGCCTTTATTTATTGAAATAATATTTGAAGAAACATTATTAAGGGAGTATTTTGGAAAAGAGCCAAATCTTTCTGGAGAAATGGAGCTTAATGGTGTTTACTTAGTTATCAAATGTAGGAAAATGATGTTAGGGATACATTATTTACTGGATTGAACACTAAACCTTTCTGGGTAAATATTATTTAGCAGCAAGCACGTGTCCTTAGCTGTTAGCAGTTAAGCTAACAAATGAGGCTAATAGCTTAGCACCAGAATCAAACACACATTTTTAAAATTACCGTTGATAAAAGGGTTAAAATGCATAAGCGCGGACGGTGCATTATGATCAATCTTCTGTTTAAAATCACCCTTTAATAAAGTGTGTCTTAACTTTAAAAACACACAAACACAGAACACAAACTGAACATGTGTGGTGCATATATTCTGCTAGCACCGAGATAGCTGAGTTCAACACAAACAAAACCAAACTTCATAAAATGACAAACGTTTAGATCATTTCTAAATCTTTCTATATTATTCTGCCCAAACACTTAACCTCATGAACTGGGGTGCGGAACGTTTTCCAAGGTGGGGAAGTTTGAAGAAACGTCCACAGTCTTTAAACGGTTAGCTTCTAGCTAACCTCTGTGGCTGTGGACGAAAGACGGCCCGTTCTGTCCGCCAACCACACTGCACGTTACCGTAACCACGATGATGCGGTCTCTGCTGTCTTCCTTCCAGACTGGGAGACCTCTCCGCTCAGTTTCGTAGAGACCACTTCTCTGTAGGGAACTTCTCTGGGACAGTTTGCTTCTGCAGGCCTCAGAGAGAAAGTAAGCAATTCTTACACCTTAATTTCCCCGTTCATGAATGAAAATACCGGATACACAGACAGTATTGCATTCGTACTTAACTTTGCATATGATCGATGATTGTATGACATGCTTGGATCCAGTTGAAGAGTTATGTCTTTTTGCCAGCAAAGAGATATTAGTTCCCCTCCTATCCCGATGATCACCGGTGGAAGAGGTCGGCTTGTTGGAGAGGGGGTGCTCTTATTCAGACAGTGGCATCATGGGAAGTCTGCTGCTACCCCCGGTTTCCTCAGTTGCTGGAAGTCAGTTAAATGCAATTTGTTTTGAAAGTTCAGGAAAGTCTGTACCGGAGTTTAATGTTGAAATCCATGGCTGGGTCCCAACACAGGGCAGATCACATCCACCCCTGAAGCCCTGCCACCGTGGAGCTTTTTAACCACCTCAGTGACTTAAGCCTGGGTGGTAAAAGGATCCGACCCCAAGTCCCCAGCCTCTGCTTCCACCAGGGAATGCGTGATTGCAGGATTTACAAGATCCTCAAAAAACTCCTTCCACCGCCAAGATGCCACCGTTGTATGTAGCTCGCCGTCTTCCTCTGTCTCAACTGTTATTAATTTTTCTATTCAGTGTAACGTTTTTAAGGTTTGTCTTACCACTACATGTGTATGATTGTAAAGCACTTTTAAAGATTTTACAGGACATGAACGGGCATTTGAAAGCATTGCCACCGCCACCTTTCCAGGCTTTCATCCCACCTCATTTGCAACGCCCTCCTACCATTCTACCTCGCACCACTCGCCGCCGCAAAAGACAGGGCAAGAGAGGTGGATGACTAGTGAAACTTTGGGCTTATCTACCCCTGTTATCAGGCTGCTCCCCTGATTCTTCTTTCTCCAGGATTCCTCGACAATTTGGTCACTACAGTGTGCGTCGTCCTATGGAGTACTGCTACCGCTGGCTTCAGCCTGTAAATCCAGACGCCAGCCACACACTTCCACTCATGACAATCTTCGCCCGCTTGGTCGTGTCACTAAGAAAAAGGATCAGGGCTCTATCCACATGGCTTTGTTAAACACCAGATCTCTTACAAACAAAACTTTTATTCTAAACAACTTTTTTTGTTCGCATTTCCTAGACTTCTTTCTGTTGACAGGAACATGGACAAAGCCAGGTGACAACAGCTCTTTCTCTGAGCTTCTTCTTATGGGATGCTCTTTCTTTAGCTCCCTGCAACTGATAGGCCGTGGTGGAGGTACTGCTACAATCTACAGGACAATTTTAAATGCAGAATGCTGCGTTCAGTGTCCTATTCTTCTTTTGAACTGCCGCTGTTTGTCATCAAACTTACTCATCCAGTATTATGTGCTGTTGTCTATCGCCCTCCTGCATACATTAAGGATTTTATACAGCAGTTCTCTGAGTTTTTAGCAAGTGTTATTCCTATTTATGATCACTTTTTAATATTTGGTGATTTTAATATTCATATCTGCTGTCCTTCTGACTGCTTGGCATCTGAATTTGCAAGCCTTTTGACATCTTTTAATCTAATTTAGTGAGACCAACACATAATCTTGGACACACACTGGATCTTGTCATTTCTCATGGGCTGTCCATCTCATTCTGTGAAGTATTTCAGACTGCATTTCCCCATTATTATTGATTTTGATACTCCTCTTCCAAAAAGTAGGCCACTGGCAACAGGGTGTTACCATCGTATCTTTACACCTTCAACAGCTGAACAGTTTGCCACTGCTTTTCTAGACTCTCAACTATCCGCCTTAACTGCATCAAGTATCTCTATGCCCTGATGACCTTCTTGATTCTGTTTTCGAAATATGCAATACAATTTTGGATTCTGTTGCTCCTAGTAAATTTAAATCTATTGAATATAGAGCTGAGCCCTGGTTAAATGATGCCACCCGTGCACTTAGGAGACAATGCCGAAAATCGGAACATAAATGGAGGAAAGACAAGTTGTTAGCTTCTCTGGAAATTCTTAGGGATAGCCTTGCTCAGTACCAGAGATCAATCAAGGAGGCAAAGTGCCAATTTTTGTCTGACCTAATTTCAACTAGTAATGACTCACCCAGGGTGCTATTTCACTTGATTGACTCTGTTCTTAATCCTCAAACTCCGGTCCTACTTGAGGCATCAGTCTCAACGTGCAACAGTTTTCCCTAATTTTTTAATTGAAAAAGTGGCATCTGTAAAACAAGCTTCCGGCGTCCCACATAGTTCTGATTTTTCTGCTGGTCCTGTTTCAGCCGTTTTTGAGCATTTTGAGCCAGTGTCCTTTTCTTACTTGAAGAAGTTATTTTATCATATGAGACCTATTAATTGCCCTCTAGATTGTATTCTCTTTAAATTAATGAAGGAGGTTTTTAATACTGTCGGTCCCGTACTTGTAATTCTTATGAACTCCTGCCTTAATTTAGGAATTATGCCTGGTGCTTTTAAACATGCATTGTGAGGCCTCTTCTTAAAAAACCTCACCTTGACTCTTCAATTCTATCTAATTTTAGACCAATTTCTCATTTATCTTTTCTTTGTAAAATCCTAAAAAAATTGTTTCCATACAATTACAGGTATTTTTAGAATCAAACGCTATTTATGAAAAATTTAAATCGGGTTTTAGATCGAGGCACAGTACTGAGACCGCCTTACTGAAAATACACAATGATGTTGCTTTGTCTGTAGATAGTAAGTGCTCTGTGGTTCTGGTTTTATTAGATCTTACAGCAGCTTTTGATACAGTCAACCATTCTATTCTTTTGTCTCATTTGAAACAATTTGTTGGTATTCGTGGCACTGCAATGAAGTGGTTTACTTCCTATCTGACAGATAATTTTCTGTTATGATTAACAATATATCTTCCTCCTGTACTCCACTTCTCTATGAAGTACCACAAGGCTCTATTCTTGGTCCTCTTCTATTTTCCTTGTATATGCTGCCTTTAGGGGAGGTTATATCTGCGCAGTGTCCTTTCACTGTTAGGCAGGTGATTTACAAATCTACTTGTCTCTCAAACCAGACAGGAGACATGCGATTTCATCTTTTGTAGACTGCTTAACTGCTGCTAAACAGTATAATTTGTTTTGTTTTTAAATCACCAAATGACCGAATGCATCTATATTTGGTGATATTGTAACCACAGACATCAGTGCTTTGCCCTTTAAGTTAAATAACACAATTAAAAATCTTGAGGTTATATTTGAATAGGAATTTAACTTTGATAAACAAATTAACTCTGTAGTCAAATCTAGTTTTTATCATCTGCTTCTGTTGACTAAAGTTAAATCGTTTGTAAATCACACTGACTTAGAGAAAGCCATTCATACATTTGTCAGTTCTAGACTTGATTATTGTAACGGTCTTTATATTGGTTTCTTCCCTAAGATGACTTCAGCTTGTCCAGAATGCAGCTGCCCATCTTTTAACCAATACTCCTAGACGTGAGCATATTACCCCCGTTCTATTCTCTTTGCATTGGCTCCCTGTTCATTTTAGAATTGATTTTAAAATCTTAATGTTTGTTTTTAAAGCATTAAATGTCATATTAGCTGAGATTTCCTGACCCACATGCAGAATCACTCAAGGACACTGGTAAGTTCAGAAAGTTTAATTATCTCAAAGAATACTGCCTCTTCAATTCTCTCAAAGAATACTGCCTCTGGTCGAAGAGTCCTGGTACTCAGGCTTGCAATTTCCTAATAGTTGATCCCGGGGGGGAGCTTGCAGAGGCAGCCGGTAGATGAGGTCCTGGGTTTCTGTCCGAAGGTGAAGGAAGTGAATCCAGGGTTGTGATCCTTACGACCTGCGGGCAGCAAAAACACAAGCCTGGTTAATTCAATGTTTGCACAGAATTTACAAAGTTTCAACCATGAAATAGGGAGCTTTGTATCTCGGAGGCTTGAGTTACCACTTAACGTGGAGCATCAGGCAAAGAATGTTTGTCCTGAAACTCCTTAAAAACGCTCCAGCCAAAGATTGGATACAGGTGTGCAGAAGCAGTCTGCACACCACGCCCACCAGCAGAACCTCTCTGGGAAGACAGGGGTAGCACAGAGTAGACAGAGTAGCAAAAACAGATTGTGACATTAAATGGATTAGCCCCACCCTATTTATCCGAACTTCTAAGTTTTCCCGTACATGGGAGATCTCTGAGGTCATCATGTCACCTTTTATTAGACGTCCCAAGAACCAGATTAAAACATTGGGGTGATTGGGCCTTTTCTGTGGCAGCCCCCCTGACTCTGGAACAACCTCCCTTCAGACCTCCAATTAACCACTGATCAGAGAATTTTTAAGTCTAAGCATAAGACTCAACTTTTTAGACAGGCTTTTAATACCATGTAGTGGAACGGCATTTCCCTTATTTGTCTTTTATTGTTATTCTTGTGTATTTCTTTTGTCTTGTAACTTTTATTCTATTTGTGATGTAATTTTTATTGTAATGTGCTTTGGACACCTTTGTTGGTTGTTGTTAAGCGCTATATAAATCAATAAATCAATCAATCAATCAATCACCGCCCAACAATGTCCCCATTCGAAGTCAGCAGCTCCACACACCCCTGTAAACAGTGTTGGCGAAGCACTGCTTCCCCCTCCAGAGGCGACAGACGGTTTGCCATAATCCGTATGAGGGCAACTTGTAGTCCTGCTCCATGGCCTCACCGAACTCCTCTCAGGCCCGAGTGTTCAATTCAATTAAATCCAATTCATTTTATTTATATAGCGCCAATTCACAACACATGTCGTCTCAAGGCACTTCACAAAAGTCAGATACATACATTCCAATTAATCCTAATCATTGAACAGTGCAGTCAGATTCAGTTATTCATTCAAATTGGATAAAAAGTTATTCTATCTAAGGAAACCCAGTGTTTCATCTAGAAAGAAAGAACAGATCAACTCTGAGCCAGTTTTCAAGGTAAGAGTCTGAAAGAGAGCACATATAATTACAGTAAAAGCTCAGTCAATTGCTATGTCTAGGAGAGAGAAAGGGTTAAACACTGAAAGACAGGGCCATGTGGATCATTGGTAAAGGGTGAGTATTAAGTTGTTGTCAGCAGAAGCTTGGACGATGCCCCCTTCCTGACAGGTGTCACAGGTTGACACAGAGCCAGGCCAGGTGTAGCTTCTAGGAAGATAAAAGAGAGAGGACATAAAGTTAAAAGCTGATATAACAGCAAATAATGCAAAATTGGAGAGTAGTGTGAGAATGTAGCGGAGAGAGTGAAAGTGGTCATTATGTCCTCCAGCAGCCTAAGCCTATAGGAGCATAACTACAGAGATAGCTCAGGATAACTTAAGCCACAATAACTATAAGCTTTATCAAAAAGGAAAGTTTTAAGCCTAGCCTTAAAAGTAGACAGGGTGTCTGCCTCACGGACTAAAACTGGGAGCTGGTTCCACAGGAGAGGAGCCTGATAACTAAAGGATCTGCCTCCCATTGTACTTCCAGAGACTCTAGCAACCGCCAGTAACCCTGCAGTCTGAGAACAAAGTGCTCTGTTAGGAATATATGGAACAATCAGATCTCTGATGTATGATGGAGCTAGATCATTAAGGGCTTTATATGTGAGGAGGAGAATTTTAAATTCTATTCTGGATTTCACAGGGAGTCAATGAAGGGAAGCTAAAGTAGGAGAAATATGATCTCTCTTTTTAATTTTCAGCAGAACTCTTGCTGCAGTATTTTGAATCAGCTGAAGTCTTTTACTGTGGACATCCTGATAGTAAAGAATTACAATAGTCCAGCCTTGAAGTAACAAATGCATGGACTAGTTTTTCAGCGTCACTCCTGGATAGGATATTTCTAATTTTGGCCATGATCCGGAGGTGAAAGAAGGAAATACTGGAAACCTGTTTAATATGGGATTTAAATGACCTTTCCTGGTCCAAAATAACACCAATGTTTTTTACATTATTACCGGAGGTCAATTTAATGCCATCCAGGTTAAATGATTGACTAAGCAGTTTCTTTTTTAAAGACTCCGGTCCAAAGACGATAACTTCTGTCTTGTCTGAATTTAGAAGCAGAAAATTTAAAGTCATCCAAGTTTTTATGTGTTCAAGACATGCTTGTAGTGTACCTAACTGGTTGGGCTCATCAGGATTTATGGATAAGTAAAGCTGAGTATCATCAGCGTAACAGTGAAAATGTATCCTATGCTGCCTGATAATTTTACCTATTGGAAGCATATATAAAGTAAAGAGAATTGGCCCAAGTACGGAACCCTGTGGTACTCCACAATTAACCCTGGAGTTTAAAGATGATTTATCATTTACATGAAAAAATTGGAATCTGTCAGACAAATAAGATTTAAACCAGCCTAGCGCTGTTCCCCTGATCCCTACAGCATATTCCAGCCTTTCTAAGAGAATATTGTGGTCGACTGAAGTCGTGTCGATCAAGCGAAGGTTTCTTAAGTAAAGGTTTAATTACAGCTACCTTAAAAGCTGGTGGTACATATCCATTTACTAAGGATAGATTAATCATATCTAAAATGGGGCTTGTAATCAGAGGGAACACTTCCTTAAATAATTTGGTTGGGATTGGGTCTAACATACAAGTTGAAGGTTTAGATGAAGCTAAAATTTCTGATAACTCAGGAAGCTCCACAGGATCAATACAGTCCAAACACAAGTTCTACAGTTACTGCCAAAGTTGTCTCACCTGCTGAGGATAAAGTAATCATCTTCGGGAGTATGTCAAAGAATTTGTCGTCTTCCGCTTATCCGGGACCGGGTCGCGGGGGCAGCAGACTCAGCAGTGACGCCCAGACGTCCCTCTCCCCAGACACCTCCTCCAGCTCCTCTGGGTGGAGCCCAAGGCGTTCCCAGGCCAGCCAAGAGACATAGTCCCTCGAGCGTGTCCTGGGCCGTCCCCTGGGCCTCCTCCCAGTGGGATGTGCCTGGAACACCTCCCGAGGAAGGCGTCCAGGAGGCATCCGGTATAGATGCCCAAGCCACCTCAACTAGGAGGAGCAGCGGCTTTACTCCGAGCCCCTCCCGGATGGCCGAGCTCCTCACCCTATCTCTAAGGGAGTGCCCGGCCACCCTACGGAGGAAGCTCATTTCAGCCGCTTGTATCCGGGATCTCGTTCTTTCGGTCATGACCCAAAGTTCATGGCCATAGGTGAGGGTAGGAACGTAGACCGACCGGTAAATTGAGAGCTTTGCTTTTCGGCTCAGCTCTCTCTTCACCACAACGGACCGGCACAGCGCCCCCATTACTGTGGCAGCCGCACAGATCTGTCTGTCGATCTCCCGCTCCATTTTTCCCCCACTCGTGAACAAGACCCCGAGATACTTAAACTCCTCCACTTGAGGCAGGAACTCCCCTCCAACCTGAAGAGGACAAGCCACCCTTTTCCAGTCGAGTACCATGGCCTCGGAATTGGAGGAGCTGATCTTCATCCCAGCCGCTTCACATTCAGCTGGTCCTGGCTAGTGGGGGCCAGCAGGACCATGTCATCTGCAAAAGGAAGAGACGAAATCCACTGGTCCCCAAACCAGACCCCCTCCGGCCCTTGGCTGCATCTAGAAATCCTGTTCATAAAAGTTATGAACAGGACCGGTGACAAAGGGCAGCCCTGCTGGAGTCCAACAGGCACTGGGAACAGATCCGACTTAGTGCCGGCAATGCGGACCAAACTCCTGCTCCGCTCGTACAGGGACCGGATGGCCAATAATAAAGGGCCCCCGATTTCATACTCCTGGAGCACCCCCCACAGGGCATCATGAGGGACACAGTCGAATGCCTTCTCCAGGATCTCATCCACCCCCGAAGCCTTGCCACCGCAGAGCTTTTTAACCACCACGGTGACTTCAGCCTGGGTGATGAAAGAGTCCAGCCCCGAGTCCCCAGCCTCTGTTTCCACCACGGAATGCATGATGGCAGGATTGAGGAGATCCTCGAAGTACTCCTTCCACCGCCCGATATTGTCCTCAGTCGAGGTCAGCAGTCTCCCGCCCCCACTATAAACAGTGTTGGCGAAGCACTGCTTCCCCCTCCTGAGGCGCCGGACGGTTTGCCAGAATCGCTTCGAAGCCAACCGGTAGTCCTTCTCCATGGCCTCACCGAATTCCTCCCAGGCCCAAGTTTTTTCCTCTGCCACAGCCCGGGCCGCAGCACGCTTGGCCTCACGGTACCTGTCAGCCGCCTCAGGAGTCCCACAAGCCAACCACAGCCGAGAGGACTCCTTCTTCAGCTTGACAGCATCCCTTACTGCCGGTGTCCACCACCGGGTTCTGGGATTGCCGCCGCGACAGGCACCGCAGACCTTACGGCCACAGCTACGGGCAGCAGCATCGACAGTAGATGCGGAGAACATGGTCCACTCGGACTCTATGTTTCCAGAGCTCAGCCCCTCTCTTCACCCGAGTGTCCAAAACATGTGGCCGAAGGTCTGATGATACGACAACAAAGTCGATCATCGACCTCCTGCCTAGGGTGTCCTGGTGCCAAGTGCACTGATGGACACCCTTATGTTTGAACATGGTGTTCATTATGGACAATCCGTGACTAGCACAGAAGTCCAATAACAAAACACCACTCGGATTCAGATCGGGGAGGCCATTCCTCCCGATCACGCCTCTCCAGGTGTCACTGTCATTTCGCTGAAGTCCCCCAGCAGAATAATGGAGTCCCCGGGAGGGGCACTATCCAGCACCCCCGACAGGGACACCAAGAAGGCCGGGTACTCCACACTACCGCTCGGCCCATAGGCCAAGACGACAGTCAGAGACCTATCCCCAACCCAAAGGCGCAGGGATACGACCCTCTGATCCACTGGGGTAAACCCCAACACGAGACGGCTGAGCTGGGGGGCAACAAGCAAACCCACACCAGCCCGCCGCCTCTCCCCGTGGGCCACTCCAGAGTAGAAGAGAGTCAACCTCTCTCAAGGAGATGGGTTCCAAAGCCCACGCTGTGCGTGGAGGTGAGCCCGACTATTTCTAGTCGATATTTCTCGACCTCCCGCACAAGCTCAGGCTCCTTCCCCCCCAGCGAGGTGACATTCCATGTCCCTAGAGCCAGCCTAAGCATCCGGGGATCGGGCCGCTGAGGTCTCCACCTTCGTCCGCCACCCAATCCTTTTTGCACCGGTCCCTCACGGTTCACCCTGCAGATGGTGGGCCCACCGGGGCCAAATATTTTATTTTTAATAGAATCAATTTTATTTAAAAAGAATCCCATAAAGTCATGACTGCTGAGAGCTAAGGGAATGGATGGCTCAACAGAGCTATGACTATGTGTAAGTTTAACAACTGTACTAAAGAGAAACCTAGGATTATTCTTGTTCTCTTCTATCAATGATGAGAAATACGCTGTTCTGGCTTGGCGAAGTGTCTTTTTGTATAACAGTAGGCTATTTTTCCAGATTAAGTAGGAATCCTCTAGGTGTGTAGAGCACCATTTTCTGTCCAATTTTCTAACATTGTGCTTTAAAGTACACAGCTCTGAATTAAACCAGCGACACAGCCTCCTATGAATAATTACTTTCTTTTTCAAGGGGTCTGCATTGTCTAATGCACCACGCAATGATGAAGTAACACTATCAACAAGAGAATCAATTTGTGAAGGGGAAGAAACAAAATTATTGCCCTCCACTGTTTTTTCTGTGATAATGAGGAAATTAAAAGTGGAACAGATTCTTTAAAGGTTGTTACAGCATTGTCTGATAATGATCTACTATAATGAAAATTTCTTTCAGGTGTGGAGTACTCAGTTAAATTAAACTCAAAGGTTATTAAAAATGGTCAGACAGGACAGGATTATGAGAAAATATTGTTATATCTTTACACTCAATCCCATTTGTCAACACAAGGTCCAGAGAAGGAAGACAAAGGTGGGTAGGTTTGTTAATGTTTTGAGCAAAGCCAATTGAGTCTAAGATAGCATTAAAGGCTATATTTAGGCTAACACCTTCAGTGTCAACATGAATGTTAAAATCCCCAACTATAATAACCTTATCTGTATTTAACACTAAATCAGATAAAAGGTCTGAAAACTGATCTAAAAATTGAGAGTAAGGGCCTGGTGGACGGTACAAAAAAATAAACAGAAGTGGTTTTAGTGCTTTGCAATTTGGATGAGAAAAAATAAGGATTAAATATTCAAAAGAGTTGTAGCTATTGATTGGTCTGGGACTAATCAATAAATCGGACTGAAAGATGATTGCTACTCCTCCTCCTCGCACAGTATTTCAAGGAATGTGGAAATTTAAATAATAAGTAGAAGTCATTTATAGTAACATAATCCTCTTGCTGCAGCCAGGTTTCTGTGAGGCAAAATAAATCAATCTGATTGTCAAATCAGGTCACTTACTAGCAAAGTTTTTGAAGAGAGAAATCTTATGTTCAGTAAGCTACATTTAATTGTTTTAGTTTTCTTTTTGGTCTGATTTCTGTTTATTTTTTTGAGATTTTCATGATTTCCTCCTTTTAGATAATTGTTTTATCTATTCAATTATGGCCATGGGCGAGACACTCACTGTCTTAATAGGGTAAAGGGTGGGTGTCAGAATTCGTGGTGTGTCTGCCTGCAGTTAACCATTTTACCACAAGGTGCCGTTGCCTGGAGGTGCTGGAGAAGGGACAGGTGCAGCTCATCAGACTTATCAACTGGCCTGCACTTCGTTGCCTGAGCGTTTTGCCCTTGTGGTACAGCTACTGGCCTCCCCTGAAATCTACTCTCTTAGTTTGAAAGTTATTTCTGAAATTTTCTGTAAACTTACACTGATTTTGCCTGTCCTGACACTTCCAGGTGCCTTACCTCTGGATCCGACGGAGTTGACCATAGAATCGGTCTGATCCGAGTCTCCACCGTCAGCTTCCTGGTATTCATTTTGGAGGGTGGACAGGTTTGCGCTGATCCCGAGAAGGTGAGAGCAGTGTTAGAGTGGCCATTTCTGGATTCACGCAAGAAGCTTCAACAGTTCTTGGGATTCGCAAACTTCTACCGGAGGTTCATCTGGAACTACAGCCAGGTAGCAGCACCCCTTACAGCGCTGACTTCCATCAAGGTGCCATTCAGCTGGAATGCTGACGCCGAGGCCTCCCTCGGTTATCGGCCACCCTTGTTCCTGGCTGACGAAGCGCACTATTGTGGTACCTTCAGTTCAACATCACATCCAGAGATGCAAGCGGATTTGGGATGCAACAGTTCAAGCGCTTCATCGGACGTCTGCCCATAACAAGCGCTATTCTGATCAACAACGTGTTCCTGCACCCACGTACCGCCCGGGTCAGAAGGTCTGGCTCGCTGCTCGGGACATCCCATTAAGTCCCTATCCCGTAAGTTCTCTCCCAGGTTCATTGGGCCGTACGTAATAGAGACCCTAGTGGGACCCACTTCTGTCTGCCTTCGTCTGCCTTCCAATTTCGGCCGTTGAGGGGTAGGTGGTGTCAGAATCCGTGGCATGTCTGCCTGCAGCTAACCATTTTACCGCCAGGTGCCATTACCTGGAGGTGCTGGAGAAGGGACAGGTGCAGCTCATCAGGCTTATCAACTGGGCAGTATATGAAGAGGCCGCGCCTGCACTTCGTTCCCTGAGCGTTTTGCCCTTGCGGTACAGCTACTGGCCTCCCCTGAAATGTACTCTCGTAGTTTGAAAGTTATTTCTGAAATTTTCTGTAAACTTGCACTGATTTTGCCTGTCCTGACACTTCTAGGTGCCTTACCTCTGGATCCGACGGAGTTGACCAGAGATTTAAAGAATCGGTCTGATCCGAGTCTCGAATTGAACCTTCAGGCTGACTCTTCTGTGAGCCACCAGAGAAGTGAATCCTGTCCACCCTCCCAGCACCTTCTGTCAGCCCCGTCTCAACGAACACGGCGGTCAAGGCAAGCCACTCTCTCTTACACCACTGGATCTATGACCATTCCCCCCGGCGGGTTTCCGTGCGCTTACCTGTAAGCTGCACAATAAGTTCTGGTGCGTTTTCTGAGGTCCAGTTTGTAACTCTGCTCTTCTCCCACAGCCAGACGGTCCCAGTCTTGTTTCCCGTTCCCAGGATCATTTGTTTAAATAAACATTCACTAATCTCATCTGTCTCTGGTTGTTCTCTGCATGTGGGTCAGGTCGGCAGTTAACATTACGACAGGTGGGTAGCAGTACAGAAGCTGCAGAGAGTGTTAACCTACGATCCTGCTTCCTGGTCTTGTTGGGACCCACAGCCATGGATTTCAACATTAAACTCCGGTACATACTTTTCTGGAACTTTCAAAATAAATTGCATTTAACAGACTTTCAGCACAACTTCAGAAGGGGGAAGGGGGGTCACAGAGGACTTCCCATGATGCGACTGCCCGCATAAAACCCCTCACCTTCCCACAAGTCTTTCTCTTCCACACCGGTGACCATCAGGATAAGAGGGGAACAAAGCGTGCTGATGTCTCTTTGTTGGCAAAAAAACATAAACTCTTCAAACTAGATCCAAGAGTGTCATACGATCACGCGATCATATGTACAAGTTAAGTATGAGTGAAGCAGTGTTTGTGTACCCGGTGATTTCATTCATAAGGAGGGGAAATTAAGGTATAAGCATTGCTTACTTTCTCCCAGAGGCCTGCCAAGACTGTTGCAGAGAAATCCCCAGTAGAGAAGCTGTTTCTACAAGCCGAGTCTGAAGGAAGGACAACGGCCCGCACCACCGTGTTTACAGTAATGCACAGCTGGTTGACGGACAGAACAGGCCGCCCAGCTACAGCTCCGTAGCTAACCCTTTTGTTCACAGAGCGAACGCACCTTCAACCCCGAGGTTAGCTGAAAGCTAACCGCTTGTTGACTGTGGACATTTCTTCAAGCTTTGCCCCTTGGACAACGTTTCCTCACCATGGTTCATGAGGTTAGGTGTTTTGGGCATAGGCAGATTAACAGGATGAAATAATCTGAACGTTTTAATTTATGAAGTTTGTTTTTGTGAAACTCGGCTATCTTAGTGCTAGCAGGCTATCTGCAGCACACGTGCCCTGTTTGTGTTCTGTGTTTGGGTGTTTTTAAAGTTAAGACAAACTTTATTTAAAGGGTGATTTTTAAACAGAACATTGAGCATAACGCGGCGTCCGCCCTTATGCATTTTAACCCTTATATTAACCGAGGTATTTTAAAGGTATGTGTTCGTTTCTGGTGCTAAGCTATCCGCTTCTTTGTTAGCTTAACTGCTAACCGGTAAAAACACGTGCTTGCTACTAAAGAGTATTTAACAGGAAGGTTGTTAGTTTTCAAGCCAGTGAATAATAGTCCCTGAACATCATTTACTAGATTTGATAACTAAGTAAACACCATTAAGCCCAATTTCTCTAGAAAGATTTGGCTCGTTTCCAAAATATTCCCTTAATAATATTTCCTCAAATATTATTTGAATAAATGAAGGCAGCTAATTAGACACCGTTGAGAATTAGTCATCCAGAAGGTTGGTTTTATTCAGCAGATCATTCTTTAAAATATTATTTCATTAAAATAATATTTTATCTGATCTTGCATTGTGAAGGGTTGTCTAAATGTTGCTGATTATTTTCCTAAGTTGGTTCCAAGACTAACTTAACTTCATTTCCAGATTCTTCAAGATAATACTTGGTTCTCAAACATAAACATTGCATGGTAATGTTGCATCACTCTTTTGGTCATAATTTCCAACCATCTTTAATCAACTTGTTTATATTGTACATAGCCTATTAGTCTTCCCTATTCTTTAATTCTGCTTGGTAGTTTAGTTGGTTTGTTTTAGCATAGTAAAGAGTTTGTTGATTGAAATATGTTTGACTTTGAGTGACTTATTTTTGTTAATAAATTCTGGTATTTGAAGAAATTGTGTGAATTCATTCCATGTGTGTGCAGAGTTTATGCTGTTCAATAATGTCAGAGCTCGTCTCACACCTTTCTATTTTGTCCTAATACCATCGCCTTACTGGGCTGGTATTCACAGGACAACCCATAACAGACCGAAATATTATTTGATAAAATATTAAAATATTAATATTAATATTAAATATTAAACAATATTCTCAAATTCATAATAACAACAGTCTGAACTCTGGGTTGTCAGAGTTTTGGAGAACAAATAAATTTGGCCAGATTCCAAGAAAGAAGAGCTGCTCCATCCAAAGTAGGATGGATGCCATCTCTCCGGATCAGACCAGGTTTTCCCCAAAATGTTCACCAATTATCAATGTAGCCCACATCGTTTTCTGGACACCACCTAGACAGCCAGCGGTTGAATGACAGCATGCGGCTAAACATGTCATCACTGGTCAGATCGGGAAGGGGACCACAGAAAATTACGGAGTCTGAAATTGTTTTGGCGAACTTACACACCGAAGCAACACTAACTTTGGTGACCTCCGATTGACGTAAACGGGTGTCATTATCGCCGGCGTGAATAACAATCTTACTCTATTTACGCTTATCCTTAGCCAGCAGTTTCAGGTAGGATTTGATGTTGCCCGTTCAGGCCCCTGGCAGACATTTGACTATGGTCGCTGGTGTCTCTAGTGCCAGGTTTCTGACTATGGAGATGCCGATTACCAGAATTGGCTTCTCAGCAGGTGTGTCGCTGAGCGGGGAAAATCTGTTAGAAACACAGACGGGTTGGTAGTGACCTGTGGACTGGGATCTAGGACTATGCTTTCTACGTACCGTCACCAAGCTGGCCTGCTGAAGGACTGCTACGGGGAGCTACCCTCAGTGGCTCCGCGCTGGCTAAGGGGCCTCGGCTATCTGCTGGTTTTTCAACAGCGTGGAGCCGGGCCTCCAATTCCAACACCCTCACCTCCAAAGCTACAAAAATGCTACATTTATTACACGTACCATTATCACTAAAGGAGGCAGAGGAGTAACTGAACATTTGACACAGAGAGCAGGAGAGAGGAGGAGACTCAAAGAGAGAAACAGCAGAACAGGTAGTCATGGTGGACTTAAAGCTAACGCTAAGCTAGCGACCCCTTACCACTACTAGAAAAACCGTGTAAGACACAGAGAGTCCCCAAACGTTAAATGCAGCAACAGAAAGTATGTGTTTTAACGTACTTATGTATTAGAACAAGTAAGAGATATCACAGTAGAGCGAAATCAGATCAAACGAGAGAGCCTTCACACACCAAACAATCCACCGAGTGCAACAGTGAAAACAGGAAATGAATAATATGCTTTACCACGCCTTGCCAATCCATCAGTGTTTGCCTCTGCCACAGCCCGGGCCGCGGCACGCTTGGCCTCATGATACCTGTCAGCCGCCTCAGGAGTCCCACAAGCCAACCCCAGCTATTTTTGGCATTTGAATTCATAGTGCGTGCAATATTTTAATTGAGTACCCCTTAAAGATCAATTAGGGTACTTTTGTCAGGTTTAAACAACCTAAAATACTTATAACATCACAAAAAGAAGAGAAAGACAAAGAATTAGTTATTTAACTCGCTGCGAGGAGAACGGACAGAGATGTGCTGTCAGTTACAAATCTCCTACCACTCTGAAAATCATCTATCCGCACCTCTCTTTTTATTATCTTTCGGGGGTCCCTAGTTACAAAAAACATTGCTCTCTAAGTATGGGAAAAACAGCTGCATCATAAACAGGTCATAAACACCATTATCTTTTAACAACACACTTCCACAGTCTCCCCATCTTAGGATCAGTGCGTCTTCTGTTCAGTGCAATCAGCCTTCATCTTTTTGACCTCCTCAACTGCAACTGCTTCCTTCTCAGCTCCACTTTTGATGTTTGCCTGCAGACAAACTCATTACACATACATCATGAAAGGTTATAAAATCAAATAGTCAAGTTAAAGAAAAGGAAACAATATAAGATAAAAGATAAAAACTATATACAATTATTCCAACACTTTCACTTTTCATTTTACATGAAAGGTATATATTTTTCTTGGTTGTTAATTTAAACCTAATTTAGTGCAGTGTGAACTCTTTTTATTACTTTCCATTTTCCTTGTTTTATGCATACAGCTCTGCAGGAGGAGACACCACAGATGCAAGTTGTGTTAATCTGTCTTTTGAAGCTATTGTAAAGTAGCAAGTCTCGACAGATGGAGATTGGTGTACAATAAATATGTTATAATTCTTTTGGGGATAATAATCAGCAAAACAATTTCATTCATGGCTTTAATTTACTTGATCTGCCCATTAATAAATAGATGAATAAACAAATCAATAAATAAATAAAGATTTTCTAAGATGTTTCCAGATTCAAACTAAAATTTAGAGGTGATCGGGCCAATGCAATTTCTTCCCCTAACCTTTTGAACAGTTTACAGTTCATATAGGGACCACTGAGACTGTCGAGACTTTCAAATCTGTGGTCAAGACCCATCTTTATTATTTATTTATTATTATTTATTTATGTGCTATATTAATTTACATTCATATTAACGTTTTCCAAACGACGAAGGCTACTATAGATTTATTTTGAAAATCTCCGATTTAGGTCAGTGTTTTCCAGGTTTAAGCAAATATGTTGTTGTGCATTTTCTACAAGTGATCTAGACAAACTATACAAGGAGAAACTACAAATAACACAATCTCCCGTGCTGTAACCTAGTTGGCGCTAATAAATACATTTGTGGCTGCTGTTGTGGTGCATTCTAAGGCTTTACATTTGTTACCACTAGAGGACAGACCATGCCTGTGTATTGAAGTGTACATGCAGAACAACTGAATGCCCAAATGGTAGGAGAATAAAACAGACTCGGTGTACACCTGAAGCTGCGGTCTTTATTTATATAAAAACATAACTCAATGGCTGTAACTTGGCGTGCTTCTTGTTTATCAGTCACGTGAAAAGTGGACGTGACGTTGCATGTGGAGGTGAAGTAGTTCCTGTGGAGGTCATCCCCGTATTCTGCAAGTAAAAAAAAAAAAAACAAGCGTTAAGAGCATCCAGTTCGGGTACGTAAGCCATGTCTCGTTTGGGTTTCTGCGGAGAATGGTTTCTGTCAACCTGTGGCAAGAAGCTCATAGCAATCCATACCAAAGAGTCCAGGTTGGAACTGATTTAATTATTTTGAATTTCCGTTCGCTGAGTTGTTGACTAGCTGTTTTTTTTTTTTTTACTGAACAGGAGAGCAAGTAGAGACATTACGCACTGCTCATCTTTCCACGTGAACAGGATCCCCGTCAGAAAACTGGTGGGGTTTTCCTCAGTCAGCGTTGTTAGCGTTTGAGCTAGCGCCGATACCATCTGCTTAGATAGATAAAGACTTTTTGGCACCACCAAGAAACTGCCTTCTTTACATTTCTTTGTCGGAAGAAATACCTTGAAACCATTCTTTAGAAAATAAGATTCCCTAATGTTTTAGGGTATTTATATAACTATACACCACTATTTAATAATGATTGTTTGAAGAAAAAAAAAAAACTTTAAGACTGATCAGCACTAAAGTGCATTACCCTTTTTACGGCTTGAAATGTATTTATAATACCTTAACAAAAAGTGTGCCTAAATGAATGTTAAGCTCACTGAGACATTGCACACTGGAGACATTAAAAATAAAAACAAATTCAGACTAACATTCAAAGACGTTACTTAACTCTGCCCTGTAATATAAAGCACCTTAACCCAAAAAGTAATCACAGAACAATTTATAAGGAAAAACAGTCCAATTTCCATTGATGCATTTTTGTCTTGACAGTCACGTTCCAATTTAATCCCATAACAAGAGGTAAATTTGATTCAGTTTAAATGCTGTTTCAAATTTAATAAGGAAACCAGTTGACCTTCACTTTGCACCCTAGTAAGCACATGGGGAAAATGGAGAGGAACGACTCCCTTTTAACAGGGAGAGTTGGGTTTACTATTTCACACCAACAATTTAAAGCACAGTTTAATACATATTTCATCAGTCTAAAATATTTTTTTTACATGAACAGTTCCAATGTAGCACAAAAAGCCTGTAAGTGATGCTAAATTGATTGTTTTCTGCTTTTAAGGAGGGTTTGAAACTGATAATTATTTAATGTATCACTTTGACAGTCACGATTCAGATGTAATGCATTATCCTGTCTGTTGCTATTTTGCAGTGAACCATTTGTGTTTGACTGCTGCTGTGCTGAAAAGAGGCCAAAGAGTGCAAAGGATGTAAATGGCAGGTAAAGAAGTTGAAAGAGATGAGTGTTTGTACTAAAGTAAAAGACGGTAGTAACTTTATAGCCAGATCTTGTCTTTTCTGTCCTTAGTGATGGTGATGCCTTAGAGGACCCTGGAAGTGACAGCATCCTTGCTTTTGCAGTATCTTCATCTGGAAAACTGATGGCATTAACTGATGACACCAAACGACTGGTTCTGTTTCATTGTGAACCTTCATGGCACTGTGTTAGCATCAGGTACACTTTGGATGTTTGTGTGTGGGTTAGGCCTTTGAAAAGTCATAATCTTCTTTCCTGGTCCTGTGTAAACAGATGAGAGCATCCACTACAGCTGTGTTTATGGTCCCTCCATCCAGCTCCACACCAGCTGTTTGTCATGCTGAGCTTTGCCTGTCTTCAGGCATCAGAAAAGTGACATCTATAAAAACAGTATTATTACATTGAGCTTAATGCATCAGTCATACAATGTTACTGTGCTTTAGGTGGGTCCGTAATACGAGTGTTAAACTCAGTAAATGCGCAGAATGCTCAGGTGGCAGAATTGCCTCCTCAGCATGCAGCAAAGTTCAACAGAATCCTGCAAATGACCTAATTATTATATTTAGCTGTGTTGAAGCAGAGACACATCTAAAAGTTGCAGGACCTCATGGATCAGAGTTTGAAACCTGTGATCTTAGGGACAGAAAAAATATGTTTTACCGTGACTAACTTGGTGTTCTTTCCCTACTTTTACTTGCACAATTTGCTCATTTATCTACACCTCAACTTTAAATTTACATGTAGCCCTCACTAAAACCAGCATGTTTCCAGCTAACTTACTGAAACTGCTGGCTAAGGATACACATAAACATAGTAATATTATTAACACTGGCAATAGTAGTTTTAACACAACCTTTTGGAGCTTCTCAACTGTTTCCAACACCTGTACCCCACTAATGCAGTGCCTGCTTGCCCATTGACTAAATTAAATAGATTAAAAAGCCTATTTTAAAGGCCTAAATCATGACAACCTCATGAAATTAAATAGAACTACAGCTGTAAATCCAAATAGTAAAACAGTTAAATGTGGTTTTTTGAACATTTTAGATACATTCTCAGACTTCGTATCTGATTTTCTTGCTAAATAGCCATAAGGTTTCAAACGATGATTTTAACATTCATGTAGACATAGAAAGTAAAAGCCTACATACAGTCATATTCAATCATTTATCATATTTTGGAAAAGTTCATTCATTCCAGTAACTCTGTTCACAAAGTGATATAAATTTTACACGTTTTCAAGAATTTATTTCTGTTAATTTTGATGATTTTCCGCTTACAGTTCTTAGAATATTAAACCAATCTCGTCAGAACGCATTTTCTAATTTACTGAATTTGACTGTTTATGCCACTGTATATATGCTTATGCTTCTATAATGCTATCTTAGATTTATTGGCCTCACCTGAACTGGTCACAGATCTATTCACTTCTTCCACCATGCATCTCATCTTTTGTGAACAGATAACACTATTTTCCTCAATGGTCAGATAGGGATTTCTCATAATTCCAATCCTGACCATTTACAATAATCTTTGAGTTCAATCTGATTATTCTGCCCTTGAGAAAAAATTGTATTACAGTAGCTCTTTATTAGACTATTCTCTAAGAGCTGACTGCTTTTATTAATTCAGAACTACTTGAAAGGAGATTTAGGAAATTGGGCAGAAAAATAGGCTCTACACAGTTCCATGTTACTAATTGAAATGCCTAAAAAGTGAATGGAGCCATGCCACACCAATGGAAAAGGGCTTTTAGAGGAGTCCTATTTAATTTGCAAGTATAGTCTGTTGTATGAAAAGCCCTTTCCAATGCAAGAACAGCATATTACACAAAATCATTAATGGAAAAGGACAAAACGACTGTCTGTGAAAAGCTCTATAGAAATAAATATTTACTATTTTAAATTTTTTATTTATCCTTTACTAAACCAGCTAAAAAAACTCATTGAGAGCAAAATCCCTTCTACCACAGGGACCTGGCAAGATAGCAGATCTATATTTACAATAAAAGCAAGATATAAAATAAGCCATAAGAGGTCAAAAATAAAGTTTAAAGTAAAAAATATGAGACAGACTTAAAAGTAAGTACAATGAATAAGTGGGCCACGGTGGCGCAGTTGGTAGCACTGTTGTCTTGACATTTACACACTTCAGAGTTCTTTTACCCACCTATATACACTGAAATATGACTGCAATACGCTTATTTAACTCAAGGACTTTATTTAACTCATCGAACCTGATGTTTTTGCATGAGTTTTAGTTTTTATGGTTTAAATCTAAGCAATTAAACCGAATCACATTAAGCATCATACAATAAAATAACACACCTCAAAAAACGATGGAAACAATCTCAGTCAGGTGTAAAATGCAAATTTTTTGTCATTTGTAGATGCAAATGAGTATCTATCTGTGGGCTAAAGAGTGTAAATGCATGCGAATCATCTAAGGGACACTTGAAAAACTTGACTGAAAAAGAAAACGGTGTCAGATCAGCAAATTAATTCAGAACAAGACAGGTGTGATGATTCACAAGGTGGACAAGGTGTAGACAATCACTCAGCTGCATATACACTGCTCAAAAAAATAAAGGGAACACTAACAAATCCTAGATCTGAATGCATGAAATATTCTCATTGAATACTTTGTTCTGTACAAAGTTGAATGTGCTGACAATAAAATCACACAAAAATCATCAATGGAAATCAAATTTATTAACAAATGGAGGCCTGGATTTGGAGTCACACACAAAATTAAAGTGGAAAAACACACTACAGGCTGATCCAACTGTCCTTAAAACAAGTCAAGTGTGGCCTCCACGTGCCTGTATGACCTCCCTACAATGCCTGGGCATGCTCCTGATGAAACGGCAGATGGTCTCCTGAGGGATCTCCTCCCAGACCTGGACTAAAGCCTCCGCCAACTCCTGGACAGTCCATAGCTTCAATGTCTTCATCTTGCCGTGCGGCCCTCCAAAGAAATGCCACCCCACACCATTAGTGACACACTGCCAAACCGGTCATGCTGAAGGATGTTGCAGGCAGCAGATCGGTCTCCACGGTGTCTCCAGACTCTTTCACGTCTGTCACATGTGCTCAATGTGAACCTGCTTTCATCTGTGAAGAGCACAGGGCGCCAGTGATGAATTTGCCAGTCCTGGTGTTCTCTGGCAAATGCCAAGCATCCTGCATGTTGTTGGGCTGTGAGCACAATCCCCATTTGTGGACGTCGGGCCCTCATACCATCCTCATGGAGTCGGTTCTAACCATTTGTGCAGAGACATGCACATTTTTGGCCTGCTGGAGGTTATTTTGCAGGGCTCCGGCAGTGCTCCTCCTGTTCCTCCTTGCACAAAGGCAGAGGTAGCGATCCTGCTGCTGGGTTGTTGCCCTCGTACGGCCTCCTCCACGTCTCCTGGTGTACTGGCCTGTCTCCTGGTAGCACCTCCAGGCTCTGGACACTATGCTGACAGACACAGCAAACCTTTTTGCCACAGCTTGCATTGATGTGCCATCCTGGATGAGCTGCACTACCTGAGCCACTTGTGTGGGTTGTAGAGTCCGTCTCATGCTACCACGAGTGAGAAAGCACCACCAACATTCAAAAGTGATCAAAACATCAGCCACAAAGCATAGGTACAGAGAAGGGATCTGTGGTCCCCACCTGCAGAACCACTCCTTTATTGAGTGTGTCTTGCTAATCGTTAAACATTTCCCCCTGTTGTCTAATCTATTTGCACAACAGCATGTGAAATTGATTGTCAATCAGTGTTGCTTCCTAAGTGCACAGTTTGATTTCACAGAAGTTTGATTTAATTGGAGTTATATTGTGTTTAAGTGTTCCCTTTATCTTTTTGAGCAGTGTATATGCGAGTAATCATGAAACAATGGCAGCTTTGACACAGCTGGAGGACATTGACAATGGAAGAAATCAGAAGGAGCACGTTTTTCAGAGATCATACTGACCTGCTGGCACATGATGATGCATGGCTAATTAGCCAGATTATATTGCCCAGGGCAATTGCTTAGGAGCTCTGCACAGAACTGATCCCAGTGTTACAGAGGAAAACTAGAAGAAACTACGTCGCTGGTGCCAGCTCAAGTTCTCAATATGCTGCCGTCCTTTCAACCAGTGCTTTTTGGAGGAAGCTGACTAACAGGACAGGTTATTAATATTGAACCCTTAGCTGTGCCATGCCAGCCATATGGGATGGCCTCATCCGTATGTTGCTCAGATATATAAAATTCCCCTTAACTGTGGCTCTGATTTAAAGCGAGGTGATTTCCAAAATCTGAGCTATGGACTGTCCTCTTATTGTTATAAGGGCACCATCTGTAAGTGAATATTCCTTTGTGAATAGAAAGCATTTTAAGGTACTATAAGTGCAACCTATTTGTGAAGCGTAAATGTCTCTCACAAATGCAATGGCACATTAGCCTCCTCAACTAATGATTCCTTTTTTCTATAATAATAATTAATTATTATAATTACAGTTGTGTTGTTGGGAACAGTCTCAAGCAGGCACTGTGTGTGAGACTGGCTTCTAGGTAATGTTTTTTTTATGTGACATCCTGAAATATCTTGAGATACTTGACATAGTGTGTGTGGTGACAGTCTTCTTAATAGAAATATAGGAGACATTCACGTCATTACAATAATTTAGTATACATCACAATGATCAGCATTAACTTCTTAAGCCCACAGGGTTTTAGAAGCAATTTCTGGCTGAAATTAAATACCTGAAATAAGTATAATAATACAGCAATAGGGTCTAAATGCAAACCTTTGGTACCTGTATAAAGGTAAGACATAAAAGAATATTTTTCCATTGGAACCACTATTGCAACTGTTACTATGTCTGATTTTATTTGTGATTAACAGAGAAACAAATCTAATTTTTTGAGCCTTGCCAAAATTGTTCACTAAGTGAACATTGCAAAACACCATGAAATCTTTTTGACATCCTAGGACAGGGGTCCCCAATTAAAATGGCAGGAGGCCCACTCCCTCCCTCATCCAAACACTTTGGGGCTGAACATTTTAAATCAAGAGACAAACATTTTTTCTTTCATCTTTATTTAACATTTAATTAACAATTTAATTTAACAATTAACATTTTTTTTTAAAACTACTGATCAATTTTTCATATGCCCATGAAATCATATGCTGAATAGAAAGGAGCAATCCAATTTAAGTACCAATATTCAACACACTTTTTATTACACAGTCTAGCTGGGTCAGTACATCTTGGTAGAACAGTTCTGCTTTCCTTGTTGTGCTTGTTGCAGGCATGGCAATTTGCTTAACCTTTTCCTTAAGTTGTCTTTCTTTTCCATCTTAACGTGTTTCTGCCACACCTTCCATGCACTCTGATCATTTCCCAGTCAGTGAAATGCTTTTTCTGTTTTGGACTCACAGTGAACACTCGTTTGCTAACTGTTGTGCTGTAAGAGACCATATGCTTCTGTCCATTGATCTTTAAATGTGGGATTTTCAAAGTGCACGTTAAGCCATCTTTTTTACTCACTCATCTGTGCAACACCAAGTCATTGTACTATCAGCAACGTAAGCTCCCAAGCTAGTAACTTGGGCCCTCTCCCAATACCCGCACTTCCACCGTTGTCTCCCTGTTGATGGGTTCGAGTGCGTAGTGTGTCCCAATTTTCCAGAGTCGTCCTTAGCCCCGCCCACTTTGTGCCCTACATCCGCTCTTTGGCGAAGCCGACATCGAAGCGGAATTCGCCGAAGTATATTACCCACAATTCACTGCTGCAGATGACGTTCTGAGCAAAAACCAATCACAACCGTCAACGTAACCAGCCATCAAATCAGAATAATAAGAACTGCGTAAACTTTAGACAGCAACCCGACAAATATATTGTTTTACTGGTTTTCCAGGCTCAACATTGTAAGAAACCACTGGGTTCAGAGTGAGTCTGGGCAGTCAGTAGACCAGAACACTGAAGTTACCTTTCAAACAAACACTGGCGTGGCGAGAGTCTGGTGTATAAAACTCCGTCGCTTCCTGCACTTTCTTCTCCTCAAAACAATTGCTTGTTGCAGTTTTAAATAGTTTTTTTTAGCAGCAAGACTGTGGAAACAGCGCTGGTTCCCGCCCTTTTTGATGTTGCAGTTACGGTGCAGAGGTGCAAGTCGATGACGTAACCCCTACTGTCCCAATTCTCCAATTTTGCAGGCTTGTAACCTGCGCACTTCAACCCTTACATGCACTTGTACAAAGTAAACACTTCATAGAGGGGCGGAGGGTGTAGTGTGGGAATTGGGACAGGGCCTTAGCAACCCGTGTTGAAGGACCCGCATAGCTTCACTTTGTGGTTTTCTGGTGGCTGGCATACAGCGATGTGGTGCATTACTGCCACCGGCTGGCTTGGAGTGTGGACCAGAATGTCGCTGACCTACATGGCTGTCCGCTGCACCTGTTCGAAAGTCAGACGCGCCAGCCAGCAGGAATAAAATGTTTATATCTACATAGCAAATGGGAAATGCTTTGCGGTTAGGGTAGCAGCAGCAGCCCTGACTGAAGCAGCTCATTGCCTGACATGCATAATGTGCAGCCTGGGGCCAGACGCTTCGCAGGGCTATACCATATTAACACGAGATTTTGCGCAAGTGAAAAATCTGATCCGGATCCGGACCTTGGTCCGCTAATCCGTGACCTCTGTCCTAGGAGAAGCCTTAGGTTGTATTCATCAACGTCTTGACTATAACTGCAGAAAATTTGGACTGAATCAGTTCAGAATATTTGGTCCACAAAAGTTTTAGAGGGCAATACGCCAGGTGGAGCGGGGATATTGGCATTTCGCCAAATGTGCCAAAACTGTGCCGAATGTGTTTTTCATCTAATAAAAGGGAATCTGGTAAAATAAAAGTGTTGATTTCCATTGTAGGACTCCTTCTGCATAGCTTTTGGTCATGACATTTATCCTGTGTATCATCAAAATGTGTCATTGTGCACAGCATAAAATCAATATAATGATAAGAAATTGAACTAAATTGTTCAATCAGCAGTAAAGCCGAGGGGGAGTCTAAGCAAATCCAACAAAAGGAATTTTATTGAAAAACAAATCAATGACAAACTATGTAACCAACCAAAAATAATTATCTATGAAGGACTATGTTTACAGATGTGCAAAAAATTATTATTAATGAAAAACTGTATAAATAATGATAGGCTGCAACCCATCCCCCTCTTCTGTGTCATTTTGAGTGACCGATTATCCAGAAATAACACAACATTGGAATATAACAGAGCAGAGTGCAAGCTATAAGGCAGCAGACAGTAATCTGCACAACGTAATGCACCCAGTGCGCATGAGCTACGCACGCAAATTACAATACCGGAGAAGGTGCAAGAAAGATCAGTTATGCCTTGTTAGAAAGATGGGGGTCTTTAGTTTGTAATGATATGAGACATGTGGGCGTGCTCCAAAAAGAAAGATGCTTTTTGTTCCGTTTTTGTTTAGAGTCAGCCATGTCTGAGGCACCTTCAAATGTTAATACCTGTGTTTAAGTCACTGTAAAACTAAAAGTATTTGTGCAAAACTGATTTGCAGAATTATTTTGTGAACATTAAAGCCTCCTCTTGCAAGAGATTTAAAGAAAAATTACCTGGTGGCGTTTACCTAGTTTTAGGGACGGCAGCGAAAAATGGGTGTCGCTCTGCTAGGCCTGACGGGCTGAAGAGGTTAAGCTATAATTGAGCTCAATGCAGCAGCTAGACAGCACCATTTGGAATGATGCATACATTGTATAACAAAACAGGTACAAGCTGACAAACATGTTATTTTGAGCTAGAGTCGCTATTGTCATTCAAGAAGTTGTTGGTTTGCTGTAATTTACTACAAATATCTCTCATGTTGTATGGACAAATTTTCTCTGTGACTGTCACAGCACTGTTGTCATAATTATTTGGACACTTGGTGGGTGCCTTCTGGGTATTTATACTACTTTGCATATGTATTTAGGGGAGGGGACGGGGCTGTCTAAGATGCACATGCAGCTCTGGCTAATTCCACACAAAGTGGGATGTATGACGGCAGGTGTGCGGTGACATGTGTATGCACAGTTTTATACATCTGACTTAAGTGCTCTACAGGTTTCGGAATTTTTCCCTACCACAAACTTTTAATAGGATCGCTCAGACCTCTTTTATTCACGAGGCCCCTGTTCTTTTAACAGTGCCTTCAGTTTCCCAATAGTCACAAGTCAGTCAGTTTTAATTTTGTTTTTGAGAACATTCCGGTTAGAGGTGCCGGCATATTTAGAAGCTCTCTTACCCAGTTTTGTTCTTGCTCTTGGAACAGACAAGTGATAAAAAGCCTGAGAGTGCAGTTCCTAATGACCTTATCACAAAGGTCAGGGAGAAAGGAAGTAGCCCCAATAAACATTTATAGACCAAAGAGCAGCCAGTGAGATATGGAATGCCAAGGTGTTCAAAGTTAAATAAATAATTGAAACATTATGAAGTAAGTATCTACATCATACCTTACATAGAGATTCGTTTCCTATTTACAACTTTCACCTACATGTTTATGTAAAAAAATAAAATAAAATAAATAATTTTATTAAGGTCGTGCAATCATATAAATCTGGTGTACTGGAACAGAGCCACTTCTAAAACATGTAGGGCGGGGGTACTTGAGGAGCAGGGTTGGGAAACACTGGTATAGATTACCCTCAGACATATTCTAAAGAGATTGTGTTGTCACCTCTCTTGATTATGGAGAAATAAATTGCTGAAAGTGACACAAAAGTATATAACAGATGAGCATTAGTAGGTACTTTGACCCATTATTTCTCCAAAAATAAAATACATTAAAATGATTACATATTTATTTTTTACATAAATGTGTATGTGAAAGTTTTAAATATGTCATTAATGTAAATGTTCTTAATGTTACTTTTCTTATTTCCTCTTAATTTCTAAACTGTTGCCTAGATAGGCATCTGGTCTGCTCTATTACCGTAATGCATGTTGTATGTGCGAAGCTAATGTATAAAACACAGCTAAATTCAGCTGCAGTGACTGTCGGCTCACTTGACCACAGTGAGCTGTGCTGGGTGACACAGAAAACATACAACAATAACCCCGATGGCTATGTCAGACAGCACTAAAGTCTTGAGTGCTGTGCTCTGCATTTTCCATGCGGATATGGCACTTAATGGCTCTTAGGGTATCTACAATGGCGTCGTCGATGCTAACATTCTGGAGAGCAATTATCATCCTGATCATTTGAAAGATGTCATCCAAACATCTCAAAATGGCATCATGATAAATTATTACCCTCAATTTGATCTGCTAAGGTAACCAGAGCTGAATTAAGTGAAAGAAACTCCACCATCCTTCCTAAACCTTGAGCTGGCACAGTAGCTGCTCAGGGAGCAGATACCCAGGAAACTTTTCTCTATGTATGCTCAGCCAATGAAGGTGCAGGTCCAGCCCGTTGATGCTGATTGGCCCCACAGTCATTCAGTTGTAAAGTGGCATTATGAAATAAATAGGCCATGGGGAAAAATCACCCTTATAACAATTTTCTTGAAATAAAAGCTGACATTTAAAAAATGACATTTTGAAGAAAAACAAACTGCTCGAATTACATAAAAAAACAATAATTTCAATTATTAGGAAAAATTTTTATATTAAAATTCTTTTATACTATAAAGCTGATTTTGAATGGAAAATTAAATGTATTGAACCGCCACCTTAACGTGGTGGTGGGGTTTGAGTGCTCGAATGATCCTAGAGGCTATGTTGTCTGGCGCTTGAATGCCCCTGGTAGGGTCTCCAATGGCAAGAAGGCTCTAAGTGATGGGTCAGACAGAGCGGTTCAAGAACCCCTCATGATGACTACTAAATCGAGGCACGTGACGTTGCCTGGTACGGCGGAGCCGGGGTCCCACCCTGGAGCCAGGCCTGGGGTCCGGACTCGTCGGAGAGCGCCTGGTGGCTGGGTTGCTCCTCGCGGGACCCGCCAGGCCAAGCTCGAACAAGAGACGCGAGACCATCCCCCAGTGGGCCCACTACCTGCAGTGGGAACCGTGAGGGACTGGTGCAAAGAGGATTGGGCGGCGGACGAAGGTGGAGACCTCGGTGGCCCGATCCCCGGATGCTTAGGCTGGCTCTAGGGACGTGGAATGTCACCTCGCTGGGGGGGAAGAAGCCTGAGCTTGTGCGGGAAGTCGAGAGATATCGAGGGGCTGGACTCTATTCTACTCTGGCGTCGCCCACGGGGGAGAGGCGGCGGGCTGGGGTGGGTTTGCTTGTTGCTCCCCAGCTCAGCCGTCTCGTGTTGGGGTTTTCCCCAGTGGATGAGAGGGTCGCATCCTTGCGCCTTCGGGTTGGGGACAGGTCTCTGACTGTCATTTCAGCCTACGGGCCGAGGGGTAGTGCGGAGTACCCGGCCTTCTTTGTGTCCCTGTCGGGGGTGCTGGATAGTGACCCTCCCGGGGACTCCATTATTCTGCTGGGGGACTGGGGGACAACGCCCACGTGGGAAACGACAGTGACACCTGGAGAGGCGTGATCGGGAGGCCTCCCCGATCTGAATCCAAGTGATGTTTTGTTATTGGACTTCTGTGCTAAACAGATTGTCCATAATGAACACCGTGTTCAAACATAAGGGTGTCCATCAGTGCACTTGGCACCAGGAAACCCTAGGCAGGAGGTCAATGATCGACTTTGTTGTTGTATCATCAGACCTTCGGCCGCATGTTTTGGACACTCGGGTGAAGAGAGGGGCTGAGCTGTCCACTGATCACCAGCCGGTGTTGAGTTGGATACGCTGGAGGGTAGAAAGCCGGACAGACTTTGCAGGCCCAAGCGCATAGTGAGGGTCTGCTGGGAAAGTCTGGCGGAGCCCTTGGCCAGGGATGTATTCAACTCTCACCTCCGGGAGAGCTTTGACCAGATTCTGAAGGATGTTGAGACATTGAGTCCGAGTGGACGATGTTCTCCGCATCTATTGTCGATGATGCCGCCTATAGCTGCGGCCGTGAGGTCTGCGGTGCCTGTCGCGGCGGCAATCCCCGAACCTGGTGGTGGACACTGACAGTAAGGGATGCTGTCAAGCTGAAGAATGAGTCCTATCGACTGTGGTTGGCTTGTGGGACTCCTGAGGTGGCTGACGGGTACCATGAGGCCAAGCGTGTCGCGGCCCGGGCGGTGGCAGAGGCAAAAACTCGGGCCTGAGAGGAGTTCGGTGAGGCCATGGAGAAGGACTACCGGTTGGCTTCAAAGCGATTCTGGGAAACCGTCTAGTGCCTCAGGAGGGGGAAGCAGTGCTTCGCCAACACTGTTTACAGTGGGGGCGGGGAGCTGCTGACCTCGACTAGGGACATTATCGGGTGGTGGAAGGAGTACTTCGAGGATCTCCTCAATCCTGCCATCACGTATTCCCTGGTGGAAACAGAGGCTGGGGACTCGGGGTTGAACTCTTTCATCACCCAGGCTGAAGTCACCAAGGTGGTTAATAAGCTCCGCGGTGGCAGGGCTTTGGGGTGAATGAGATCCGCCCTGAGTACCTCAAGTCTCTGGATGTTGTGGGGCTGTCATGGCTGACATTGCATGGCGGTCGGGGACAGTGCCTCTGGACTGGCAGACTGGGGTGGTGGTCCCCCTTCATAAGAAGGGTGACCGGAGGGTGTGTTCCAGCTACAGGGGGATCACACTCCTCAGCCTCCCTGGTAAGGCCTACGCCAGGGTATTGGAGAGGAGAGTCCGGCCGATAGTCGAACCTTGGCTTCAGCAGGAGCAGTGTAGTTTTTGTCCCGCCCGTGGAACACTGGACCAGCTCTATACCCTCTGCAGGGTACTCGAGGGTTCATGGGAGTTTTCCCAACCGGTCCACGTG
This sequence comes from Girardinichthys multiradiatus, assembly GCF_021462225.1. Taxonomy (NCBI): domain Eukaryota; kingdom Metazoa; phylum Chordata; class Actinopteri; order Cyprinodontiformes; family Goodeidae; genus Girardinichthys; species Girardinichthys multiradiatus. Next base: position 2,676,770 of record NC_061800.1, read on the forward strand.
TCTTTTGGGGACCTGGAGAAAGCATTTGACTGTGTCCCTTGTGATGCCCTGTGTGGGGTGCTGCAGGAGTATGGAATCGGGGGCCCTTTACTAGGGGCCATCTGGTCTCTGTACAAGTGGAGCAGTAGTTTGGTTGCCATTGCCGGCACTAAGTTGGACCTGTTCCCGGTGCACGTCGGACTCCGCCAGGGCTGCCTTTCGTCAACGGTCCTGTTCATAATTTTTATGGAAAGGATTTCTAGGCGCAGCCAAGAGCCGGAGGGGGTCTGGTTTGGGGACCAGTGGATTTCGTCTCTTCTTTTTGCAGATGACGTGGTCCTGCTGGACTCCTCTAGCCAAGGCCTACAGCATGGGCTGGGGCGGTTCACAGCCGAGTGTGAAGCGGCTGGGATGAGGATCAGCTCCTCCAAGTCCGAGGCCATGGTTTTCAAACGGAAAAGGGTGGCTTGTCCTCTTCAGGTTGGAGGGGGGTTCCTGCATCAAGTGGAGGAGTTTAAGTATCTCGGGGTCTTGTTCACGAATGGGGGAAGAATTGGGCGGGAGATTGACAGACGGATCGGTGCGGCTGCCACAGTTATGGGGGCACTGTGCCGGTTCGTTGTGGTGAAGAGAGAGCCGAAAAGCGAAGCTCTCAATTTACCGGTCGGTCTACGTTCCTACCCTCACCTATGGCCATGAACTTTGGGTCATGACCGAAAGAGCAAGATCCCGGATACAAGCGGCTGAAATGAGCTTCCTCCATAGGTTGGCCAGGCACTCCCTCAGAGATGGGGTGAGGAGCTCGCCCATCCAGGGGGGGCTCGGAGTAGAGCCGCTGTTCCTCCACATCGAGAGGAGCCAGTTGAGGTGGCTCTATACCGGATGCCTCCTGGACGCCATCCTCGGGAGGTGTTCCAGGCACGTCCCACCGGGAGGAGGCCCAGGGAACGGCACAGGACACACTGGAGGGACTATGTCTCTCGGCTGGCCTGGTAACGCCTTGGGCTCCCCCCGGAGGAGCTGGAGGAGGTGTCTGGGGAGAGGGACGTCTGGGCGTCTCTGCTGAGTCTGCTGCCCCTGCGACCTGGTCCTGGATAAAGCGGAAGACGACAATGAAATGTATTTCATAATGAGCTGAGAATTTAATATGCATTCAAATGTTTCACTGTCACATTAAATCCTTATCTATTATTTATTGTTGTAGATACTTATAATGTTTCTTTTATTAATTTAATTTTAAACACATTGGCATTCCATAGTGAGAACATCTGCGGGCGAACAATGAAGGACGACCAGCAGCAGCGTACCAGAGGCAATTGTGGACATGTTGACCATAGCCAGTGATAAAACATAGTGCACAGAGTCTTAGCTTCTTTGAATACTGGTCCAATGCATTAAAAAAATGGGTCTCCATAATCCAGTAGGAGTAGGAATGTTGATGATATTAAATAATATCTAACTTCTTGAGAAAAACAGGAGTTGTTTCTAAAGAAGAAACCAAGACACGACAGTGTTTATGTGCTCTATAAATGAAAGATTATCATTAAAGATTATACTTGGATACTTGCGTTTTAAAGATTTTAATTTCTTTCCAACATGTTATTGTAATTCTAGAAGTAGTTGATGGTAATGATTTATCTGCGGAACACAACATGACCTTTGTCTTATCAGCATTCATCACCAACTTCAGTTGCATCAAACCTGACTGAATTATTTCAAGAGCCAACTAATAAAATTTCCAACTTTGGAGTACAGTTTTTTAGGAGCAGTAAATGATTGCGTAATCAGCGTAAAAATGATGCATGGCATATGGTAGGTTGTGGGGATGATTATTGACATAAATAATAAACAAAAGTGGTCCTAGAGTTGACCCCGTTGTAACCCTATTTGATGTGGGGATGAGTGAGGACCCTTCTCAAAATATTAGCATATTGTGATAAAGTTCATTATTTTCCATAATGTAATGATGAAAATTTAACATTCATATATTTTAGATTCATTGCACACTAACTGAAATATTTCAGGTCTTTTATTGTCTTAATACGGATGATTTTAGCATACAGCTCATGAAAACCCAAAATTCCTATCTCACAAAATTAGCATATCATTAAAAGGGTCTCTAAACGAGCTATGAACCTAATCATCTGAATCAACGAGTTAACTCTAAACACCTGTAAAATATTCCTGAGGCCTTTAAAACTCCCAGCCTGGTTCATCACTCAAAACCCCAATCATGGGTAAGACTGCCAACCTGACTGCTGTCCAGAAGGCCACTATTGACACCCTTAAGCAAGAAGGTAAGACACAGAAAGAAATTTCTGAATGAATAGGCTGTTCCCGGAGTGCTGTATCAAGGCACCTCAGTGGGAAGTCTGTGGGAAGGAAAAAGTGTGGCAGAAAACGCTACACAACGAGAAGAGATGACCGGACCCTGTGGAAGATTGTGGAGAAGGGCCGATTCCAGACCTTGGGGGACCTGCGGAAGCAGTGGACTGAGTCTGGAGTAGAAACATCCAGAGCCACCGTGCACAGGCGTGTGAAGGAAATGGGCTACAGGTGCCGCATTCCCCAGGTCAAGCCACTTTTGAACCAGAAACAGCGGCAGAAGCGCCTGACCTGGGCTACAGAGAAGCAGCACTGGACTGTTGCTCAGTGGTCCAAAGTACTTTTTTCGGATGAAAGCAAATTCTGCATGTCATTCGGAAATCAAGGTGCCAGAGTCTGGAGGAAGACTGGGGAGAAGGAAATGCCAAAATGCCAGAAGTCCAGTGTCAAGTACCCACAGTCAGTGATGGTCTGGGGTGCCGTGTCAGCTGCTGGTGTTGGTCCACTGTGTTTTATCAAGGGCAGGGTCAATGCAGCTAGCTATCAGGAGATTTTGGAGCACTTCATGCTTCCATCTGCTGAAAAGCTTTATGGAGATGAAGATTTCATTTTTCAGCACGACCTGGCACCTGCTCACAGTGCCAAAACCACTGGTAAATGGTTTACTGACCATGGTATCACTGTGCTCAATTGGCCTGCCAACTCTCCTGACCTGACCCCCATAGAGAATCTGTGGGATATTGTGAAGAGAACGTTGAGAGACTCAAGACCCAACACTCTGGATGAGCTAAAGACCGCTATCGAAGCATCCTGGGCCTCCATAAGACCTCAGCAGTGCCACAGGCTGATTGCCTCCATGCCACGCCGTATTGAAGCAGTCATTTCTGCCAAAGGATTCCCGACCAAGTATTGAGTGCATAACTGTACATGATTATTTGAAGGTTGACGTTTTTTGTATTAAAAACACTTTTCTTTCATTGGTCGGATGAAATATGCTAATTTTGTGAGATAGGAATTTTGGGTTTTCATGAGCTGTATGCCAAAATCATCCGTATTAAGACAATAAAAGACCTGAAATATTTCAGTTAGTGTGCAATGAATCTAAAATATATGAATGTTAAATTTTCATCATGACATTATGGAAAATAATGAACTTTATGACAATATGCTAATATTTTTAGAAGGACCTGTAGTTTCTTAACCAGCCTACCATCTGGCTAGACAATCCAATTTCTGAAAGCCTATTGCCAAGGATATTACGGTTTACAGTGTTGAAGGCTTTCGAGATCAATAAACAAAACAGGACAATATTTCTTATAATCTAAAGATTCAATGATATTGTTCACCACTTTAATAGCAGTTATCGTGCTGTGTTGCATTCTAAAACCAGACTGATGGTGTTACAGAATGTCATTTAAATCTAAAAAGTCTTTAAGTTGCTCAAAGACGAGCTTTTCCAGGACTTTAGCTTGGACACACAATTTAGAAATTGGTCTCTAATTATTGGCAACAGTTGGATCTACATCTGCAGCTAAGAATTATTTTAGTAATCAAATATTCTATTGATTATTCTGATGATTAATTACATCAAAAATAAACAAATTCTGCAGATTTTTCATTTAACTACTTAAGCTTTATTTTTGATTAATAGAAATACATGAAAGAGAAAATGTATGTAAACAAGTAATTTAATTCCTTTAAAAAAATTAAATAGCTAGTGTATATTTAAAAATTTGTAGCAAAAGATGCATCTCCAGCTAAATAAAAAGTTCTAACATCAAAATGTCAAAAGCTCAACTCTTTCTGCTTGACCAATACAGTGCTAGCTGCCTTTCTAGTGTTACAAGTCTACATTAAAAGCCAATCTTAGGACATTTTTTTTATGTACATAGAAAAGTGAAAAAGTTTTGTTTGACCATGAAAGTGTACTCCATTAAAAACCTACTTAAACATACTGAAAGAAAGGGGTCCCAATCTTGAAAAAATTGACCATCCCACAATTGGATCTGTGTTAAGTATTTCATTGGTAATAAATCAAAAATCTCTTTATGCCAACCTTTAACTGTAGGCGGAGGATTATCAATCCAACAAAACAATAGATTTTTCTGGGCAGCAAATGCCAGGATACTGAACTACCTTCTTTGATATCCTTTAATATGACGATTGGGTAAGCCAAAAAGTAGACCCGAGGATCAGCATCAACCTGGACATTAAATATTAAGTTAAGTTTGCTAACAATATTTCCCCAGTACTCCTCGATATGGGTACATGTCCACATACAGTGCCTGCAGCTTCCCACTTCTATATGACATTTAGAACACTTACAGAAAGAGTTCATCCTCTGTCTGAGCTGTGGTGTCATCTGCAAGCAATGTCATATTCTAAACTGTGTCTCTCTTGTTCTATTACATATAGAGATTTCTCTGGCTAACCGCCATGTTGATTTGTCAATTGTTAGATTAAAATTAAAATTCCATTTGCCTTGAAGAAACTCTGAACTCACATTGCTAACAGAGTTTAGCTCATCATATCCCCGCCTGAGAATTGCTTTCTTGTCGTTGCGAATTTGGAGATACTTGAAGAAGTGACTACTAGGGAGACCATATTTCTGTCGAATTTGTTCAAATGTGAGCATCACTTCTTTATCAAATAAATGTCCTAATGTTAAAATCCCGTTCTCCTCCCACATCCTAAATTCCCTATCTGATCGGGCTAGAACAAATTACCATATAGTGCACCTAGTGATGACAATGTTTTAGAGCGACCCCAGCTTTCTCATTGCTTGACAGGCCTGCAGATTAATTCTGATTAGGTTGTTGTTGTCTGTAGTGTCCTTAATTAACTTAGAGTCCAGTGCAAATAGAAGACTTGAGAGGCTGTGGCTTGCATTCACCGATTCCAGATCTAGCCATACTGATTCTGAGTCATTATTCATACACTCAGCAAGGTATCCCAGCTGTGCAGCCAGCTGATAGAGCCAGCTGATACAGCCTAATATTCAGAACAGCTAAATCTCCCAGCTCTACGAGCATCTGTAACTTAGCCATCTTTAATCGTGGTTTCTTTTTATTCCAAATAAATGAACTTATCCAGCCATTTACCCTTCTAATTGTTTTTTTATTTAATAAAATAGGAACCATTTGAAAAAAATAAAGAAGTCTTGAAAGAATATTAATTTTAAGTAAAGCAATTCTACCCATCATTGGCAGTGGGAGAGCAGTCCATCTGCCCAGGTCATCACATACAGGGGTTGGACAATGAAACTGAAACACCTAGTTTTAGACCACAATAATTTATTATTATGTTGTAGGGCCTCCTTTTGCGGCCAATACAGCGTCAATTCGTCTTGGGAATGACATATACAAGTCCTGCACAGTGGTCAGAGGGATTTTAAGCCATTCTTCTTGCAGGATAGTGGCCAGGTCACTACGTGATACTGGTGGAGGAAAACGTTTTCTGTCTTGCTCCACCAAAACACCCCAAAGTGACTCAATAATATTTAGATCTGGTGACTGTACAGGCCATGTGAGATGTTCAACTTCACATTCATGTTCATCAAACCAATCTTTCACCAGTCTTGCTGTGTGTATTGGTGCATTGTCATCCTGATACACTGCACCACCTTCAGGATACAATGTTTGAATCATTGGATGCACATGGTCCTCAAGAATGGTCCGGTAGTCCTTGGCAGTGACGCGCCCATCTAGCACAAGTATTGGGCTATGATATGGCAGCCCAAACCATCACTGATCCACCCCCATGCTTCACTCTGGGCATGCAACAGTCTGGGTGGTATGCTTCGTTGGAGCTTCTCCACAATGTAACTCTCCCGGATGTGGGGAAAACAGTAAAGGTGGACTCATCAGAGAACAATACATGTTTCACATTGTCCACAGCCCAAGATTTGCGCTACTTGCACCATTGAAACCGACGTTTGGCATTAGCATGAGTGACCAAAGGTTTGGCTATAGCAGCCCGGCCGTGTATATTGACCCTGTGGATCTCCCAACGGACAGTTCTGGTGGAAACAGGAGAGTTGAGGTGCACATTTAATTCTGCCGTGATTTGGGCAGCTGTGGTTTTGTGTTTTTTGGATACAATCCGGGTTAGCTCCTGAACATCCCTTTCAGACAGCTTCCTCTTGCGTCCACAGTTAATACTGTTGGATGTGGTTCGTCCTTCTTGGTGGTATGCTGACATTACCCTGGATACCGTGGCTCTTGATACATCACAAAGACTTGCTGTCTTGGTCACAGATGCGCCAGCAAGACGTGCCCCAACAATTTGTCCTCTTTTGAACTCTGGTATGTCACCCATAATGTGTGTATTTCAATATTTTGAGCAAAACTGTGTTCTTACCCTGCTAATTGAACCTTCACACTCTGTTCTTACTGGTGCAATGTGCAATCAATGAAGACATGGTTGATCTTTGTCAGCCACCAGACCGCTCTATTGGATTACATTGGAATTTGGATCAACAGCGCCCCCTAGGACATTTCAAGTGCTGTATCTCCCTCATACATCATCGGATCCACTTCAAATGTAGCATACATCATCAGGGATCAATGCTGAACATGTTTCCACAGTCAGTTTATGACATCATTTCAGCCCCACCCACTAATAAACAAGTGAGAGCAGCTTCCATCTGTAAGGTCGGATTTCCGCCAGATTTTCAATACTTCTTGATAGACCAGAATTCTGCATGAGCGAAGATCATTTGACATGTTGCTCACAGTCCCCCTTAGTGGCGACATTTGGAATTGAACAGCGGCCAAATTGGTGGCGTGTAGCCAGCGATGCCAGGCCCCGCGGTCGCTGCACAGGCCGAGTTGCGCTGAGGTGCTAGGGCCTTCGATGCTGCTTTCAGCTTTAATTATATATCTTTCTGCAGGTGTAGAAGCAAGCAGGGCGTATCTTGTAATCTCTTCATCCTTCTTTATCTACTCCATTTTATTCTCCTTTTCTCCCTTTTCCTTTTTGCCCCACCTTTCTCTCTGTCTTGCTTCCATAACAATTGAAAAAATCCCAAAGCAGTTTCTAATAAAGTTTATTTTATAAATATCAAGCATTATAGCATTGGCTTTAATGTTCCACTTGTGAAAGTAAATCTGTTGGGCTTCTTGGCACAAGTGCTACTCTGCCAGACAGGACCTGTTTAAAAAAAGAAAATGGTAATGATTGGGCAAAGTGGGTGTGTCTTATGTGGTATCTCCAACCTTTCAATTATAAAAAAAAGTCTTTAATCACTTGTGGTACCTAGAGAGCTTAAACCTTCGGAATATTATCTGTGGATAATCATGAAAAGTACCTATTCTAGTTACTTCTAGTTAGTATAGTTCTGTCTTAAAGCATGTCACTTACAATGTACAGGGGTTGGATAATGAAACTGAAACACCTGTCATTTTTGTGTAGGAGGTTTCATGGCTAAATTGGACCAGCCTGGTAGCCAATCTTCATTGATTACACATTGCACCAGTAAGAGCAGAGTGTGAAGGTTCAATTAGCAGGGTAAGAGCACAGTTTTGCTTAAAATATTGAAATGCACACAACATTATGGGTGACATACCAGAGTTCAAAAGAGGACAAATTGTTGGTGTACGTCTTGCTGGTTCATCTGTGACTACAGGTCCTTCTCAAAAAATTAGCATATTGTGATAAAGTTCATTATTTTCCATAATGTCATGATGAAAATTTAACATTCATATATTTTAGATTCATTGCACACTAACTGAAATTTTTCAGGTCTTTTATTGTCTTAATACGGATGATTTTGGCATACAGCTCATGAAAACCCAAAATTCCTATCTCACAAAATTAGCATTTCATTAAAAGGGTCTCTAAACGAGCTATGAACCTAATCATCTGAATCAACGAGTTAACTCTAAACACCTGCAAAAGATTCCTGAGGCCTTTAAAACTCCCAGCCTGGTTCATCACTCAAAACCCCAATCATGGGTAAGACTGCCAACCTGACTGCTGTCCAGAAGGCCACTATTGACACCCTCAAGCAGGAGGGTAAGACACAGAAATAAATTTCTGAACGAATAGGCTGTTCCCAGAGTGCTGTATCAAGGCACCTCAGTGGGAAGTCTGTGGGAAGGAAAAGGTGTGGCAGAAAACGCTGCACAACGAGAAGAGGTGACCGGACCCTGAGGAAGATTGTGGAGAAGGGCCGATTCCAGACCTTGGGGGACCTGAGGAAGCAGTGGACTGAGTCTGGAGTAGAAACATCCAGAGCCACCGTGCACAGGCGTGTGCAGGAAATGGGCTACAGGTGCCGCATTCCCCAGTCCTGGGCTACAGAGAAGCAGCACTGGACTGTTGTTCAGTGGTCCAAAGTACTTTTTCGGATGAAAGCAAATTCTGCATGTCATTCGGAAATCAAGGTGCCAGAGTCTGGAGGAAGACTGGGGAGAAGGAAATGCCAAAATGCCAGAAGTCCAGTGTCAAGTACCCACAGTCAGTGATGGTCTGGGGTGCCGTGTCAGCTGCTGGTGTTGGTCCACTGTGTTTTATCAAGGGCAGGGTCAATGCAGCTAGCTATCAGGAGATTTTGGAGCACTTCATGCTTCCATCTGCTGAAAAGATTTATGGAGATGAAGATTTCATTTTTCAGCACGACCTGGCACCTGCTCACAGTGCCAAAACCACTGGTAAATGGTTTACTGACCATGGTATCACTGTGCTCAATTGGCCTGCCAACTCCCCTGACCTGAACCCCATAGAGAATCTGTGGGATATTGTGAAGAGAACATTGAGAGACTCAAGACCCAACACTCTGGATGAGCTAAAGGCCGCTATCGAAGCATCCTGGGCCTCCATAAGACCTCAGCAGTGCCACAGGCTGATTGCCTCCATGCCACGCCGCATTGAAGCAGTCATTTCTGCAAAAGGATTCCCGACCAAGTATTGAGTGCATAACTGTACATGATTATTTGAAGGTTGACGTTTTTTTGTATTAAAAACACTTTTCTTTTATTGGTCGGATGAAATATGCTAATTTTGTGAGATAGGAATTTTGGGTTTTCATGAGCTGTATGCCAAAATTATCTGTATTAAGACAATAAAAGACCTGAAATATTTCAGTTAGTGTGCAATGAATCTAAAATATATGAATGTTAAATTTTCATCATTACGTTATAGAAAATAATTAACTTTATCACAATATGCAAATTTTTTGAGAAGGACCTGTAAGACAGCAAGTCTTTGTGATGTATCAAGAGCCACGGTATCCAGGGTAATGTCAACATACCACCAAGAAGGATGAACCACATCCAACAGGATTAACTGTGGACGCAAGAGGAAGCTGTCTGAAAGGGATGTTTGGGTGCTAACCCGGATTGTATCCAAAAACATAAAACCACGGCTGCCCAAATAACGGCAGAATTAAATGTGCACCTCAACTCTCCTGTTTCCACCAGAACTGTTCCTCGGGAGCTCCACAGGGTCAATATACACAGCCGGGTTGCTATAGCCAAACCTTTGGTCACTCATGCTAATGCCAAACGTCGGTTTCAATGGTGCAAGGAGCGCAAATCTTGGGCTGTGGACACTGTGAAACATGTATTGTTCTCTGATGAGTCCACCTTTACTGTTTTCCCCACATAAGGGAGAGTTACGATGTGGAGAAGCCCCAAAGAAGCGTACCAACCAGAGTTTTGCATGCCCAGAGTGAAGCATAGGGGTGGATCAGTGATGGTTTGGGTTGCCATATTATGGCATTCCCTTGGCCCAATACTTGTGCTAGATGGGCGCGTCACTGCCAAGGACTACTGAACCATTCTTGAGGACCATGTGCATCCAATGGTTCAAACATTGTATCCTGAAAGCGGTGCCGTGTATCAGGATGACAATGCACCAATACACACAGCAAGACTGGTGAAAGATTGGTTTGATGTACATGAAAGTGAAGTTGGAACATCTCCCATGGCCTGCACAGTCACTAGATCTGAATATTATTGAGCCACTTTGGGGTGTTTTGGAGGAGCGAGTCAGGAAACATTTTCCTCCACCAGTATCACGTAGTGACCTGGCCACGAATTGACGCTGTATTGGCCGCAAAAGGAGGCCCTACACCATACTAATAAATTATTGTGGTCTAAAACCAGGTGTTTCAGTTTCATTGTTCAACCCCTGTACGACATTTGGTAGTGAAGCTAGCAGCTGTATCTCCAGTTCTGTTAAACCAAACACCATGGAATTTTGCACACTACTTAACTAGACAATGCCTATAATCCCCAATAAACATTGTTCAATTTGGACTGCCCACTTGTGTACAATTAATTTATAAAGTTATATGCTAATCAATAATGATGGAACTAATAAATTAATTATAATAAAAAATATTTAATTGTGGTGGGTGAAGAAATTCAGGCCTATTCTTCATATTAAATTTGTTCTTGGTAAATATTTTGAGATTTTTCTGAATTTTTGCAATTTTGGTCATTATTACTAATATTGAAATGGTAGTTAACAATTCTTTTTAAAACAATCATTACATTTAGGGGCATTAATAACAATGTATATCATTCCATGTATATATATTGTTATCTGAGAATATTTAGGACATTTTATAAATTACCATATATTTTTTATTAATTTTTGAATTTGGCCAAGTACAATGAAAATGGGGGTTAATGAGTTTTGGTTGAAAAGGTACTTGATTCAGGCACTTAGACACATATTTATCCTTCTTGGTCATCTAAAAATATTTTGGGAATTTTATGATGAAATATGTATTTCTCATGAATATTTAAATTCGGTTCATTATAAGCTTGTATTGTATAAATACTTTTTCATGTTTTTGTTTAAAACCCATTGCATCTAGGGAAATTATAAAGAATATAAAGAAGATATAGAATTGGTAAATTGAGAGTATTTTGGTAATTTTATAACAAACTATGTATTTTAAAGATTTTTTTCAAGTTGGCCAAATACTAAAGAAATGATTGTTTACAATTTTTTTGAGGATAAAGCACTTAATCCAGGGGCTTGAATAGACACTCACATTGTTCCTTCTACAGTAATGGTTATCTGAAGGCATTTTTGTAGTTTTCTGATTAAATATGTATTTTAATGAATAATAAAATTTTTGTCATTATAGGCCTGTATTGTATAAACACCGCTTTATACTTTTTTGTTGAAAAACCATTACATCTAGGGACATCATAACCAATGCCCATTATTGCATATATAGAATTGTTTAATTGAGAATATTCTGCAAATTTTATGACCAACCATGTATTTTTAATGAATTTCTGATCTCGGCCAAAAAGTGTAGTATTGATGGTTGGCACTAAATCCAGGGCCCTGAACAAACACTCACATTGTTCCTTCCACAGTCATGGTCATCGATTCACACTTGCCATTTTTGGTCCGCTTTAAACGGACCAGAGTTCGTTTCCCCCCTTGGTCCGGACCTTTTGTGCAGATGTGAATACACTCAAGCAAACCCTGGTCCGGACCAAACAACCGGACCGAGACCCACTGGGTGTATTCACACCAGGAAAGTCCTTTGGTCCGCATGTTTGGTCCGGACCAAAAGCGAACTTTGTTTTTTTCATTTGGTGCGGTTTGTTTTCACTTTGTACTTTTTGCAAGTGAACTATTACTTGTATACAAAGCCACGCGGGTGACGATCATTGTTCTCATTGGACAGAAATGACGGGGGCGGGACAGAGCACACACCCGGAAATTTAGGAAAACAGCTGTAGACGTGCTGCGTGCATCACCTCTTTTCTGCATATCTGTGCTGTTATTACAGCTGCATTGCTAAGCAACACACAGCTTATCAGGTATGATTACCTTACAACACACTCCTTTGCTACCGGCTACGGTGGCTTTTTATGTCCAAAGAGACGTACGCTTTTTGTAGTTGGTTCGGATCGGGGCCGGTTTGTATTCAGACCATAAGCGAACCGCACCAGAATCCGTTTGGAAACGGACCAAGACAAGTGGGTCTCGGTCCGGTTGTATGGTCCGGACCAGGGTTCGCTTGAGTGTATTCACACCTGCTCAAAAGGTCCGGACCAAGAGGGGAAACGAACTCTGGTCCGTTTAAAGCAGACCAAAAGTGGCAAGTGTGAAACCTACTTTTTGTGGTGGTCTCGGTCCGCTTACAAACGGGCTCTGGTGCGGTTCGCTTATGGTCTGAATACGAACCGGCTGTAGAAGACTTAACAAGCCACCGTAGCCGATAGCAAAGGTATAGTTATACTCAAATCATACCTGGCCAGCTGATTGTTGCAACACCGTGGGACCGGGCACGCAGAGCACACCGTCTTCTTTGGCGTTCAGCATGCATTCTCCAACGCTGTTCCAAACTTATAAATAGAATGTTGCAAAATCTGTGTTGCAAAATCTGTGTTGAATGAGCTGCTCTTCAACCTCACAATAATATTGCAGCTCTAATAACAGCACAAATATGCAGAACACATGTGCTGCACACAGCACGTCTACAGCTGCTTTCCTTAATTTCAGGGTCTGTGCTCTGTCCCGTCCCCGTCATTTCTGTCCAATGGGAGCAATGATCGTCACCCGCGTGGCTGTGTTTACAAGTAACAGTTCACTTGCAAAACGTACAATGTGAAAGCAAACCGCACCAAACAAAACAAAATAAAGTCCGCTTTGCTCCGGACCAAAGGACTTTCCTGGTGTAAATACAATTTGGGAATTTTATGATGAAATATAGATTTTTTATGATTTTTTTAAAATGGTCAGTCAGTCATTTTCTACTGCTTATTCCATAGTGGGTCACGGGGAAGCTGGTGTCTATCTCCAGCAGTCTATGGGCGGTAGGCGAGGAACACCCTGGACAGGTCGCCAGTCCATCGCAGGGCAACACACAAACAACCATGCACACACTCATTCATACACCTAAGGGCAATTTAGAGAGACCAATTAACCTAACAGGCATGTCTTTGGACTGTGGGAGGAAGCCGGAGTACCTGGTGAGAACCCACGCATGCACGGGGAGAACATGCAAACTCCATGCAGAAAGACCCGCTGACGGGAATCGAACCCAGGACCTTCTTGCTGCAAGGCAACAGTGTTACCAACTACGCCACCGTGCAACCCGATTTTTGTGAAATTCCAGCTTGTATTGTATAAACAATGCTTTAACATTTTTTGTGTTGGAAAACCATTACATCTAGGGACACTATAAACAATGCCTATTATGGCAGATATAGACTTGGTTAATTGAGAATCTTTTGAAAATTATGAGGCATAGTAAATTTATGAAATTCACATAAAATGCTCTTTTTGCTATTAAAATGGAAATTAAAATGTTTACTGTACGGACTATGGAAATGGTTATTTTCATATTGTACATAGGTCAAGAAAAGCTTAAGAATTTGACAAAACATTGGATTCTCCATGATTTTTTTAAATTCTTTCTCCAATGCTATGAATTAGCCACAATGCATTGTAAGGGCTAAACCTGTGAGGTCTAAGTGCCACTATAAGAAGTTCTAACCTGACCCTGTGGTGACTGTGGCTCAGTAGGAAGAGTAGTCGTCTTGCAATCAGAAGGTTGTGGGTTCAATTCCAGCTTCCTCCTGCCATATGTGGATGTGCCCCTGGGCAAGGCACTTAACCTCAAGTTGCCTACCGATGTGCGTATTAATGTGTGTGGTTGTGTGAATGTGGTGCTAGTGTAAATCGCTTTGAGTGGTGTGTATGACTGCAAATGCGCTATATAAGTTCAGTTCATTTACCCTATGGAAAATATGGTTACTGTTACGGCCCAAAGAAAGAAAGGGTCACAACATTTTTAATGAGAGCATGGAGACGAGATACAGGTTTAAACATTCACTTTATTGATTACTGTTTCTTTGGTTTTCTTGAAATCAAGTTGAAACTTGAATTTTCTGTTGCTATTTTCTGTGAAAATAAAAAAAGAAGACAAAGAACCATTACCTCCCCATGCCTACAAACAAACCAACAAACCCATAAGTACAAACAGAACTAGAAAATTTCGGAAGAAATTTAGACGTGGCCTGCCTCTTGGTGCGTGCTTCGCGGACCGGAGCTTGCTATTTTTTTATTGTCTATGCTATTATCAGCTTAAAATATTACTAGTGACTCTGGAAGACTGAGGCTTTTATTTTGAAATTTTCAGTAAGCCTTATTTTAAAAGGCCAACACTGGGTGAGCTCCAATATTAGTGTGAAGCCCAGTTCTGAAAAGATCTATTGTTCAAAATGCAAAGGCTTTTATTTTGTAGAGCATGTTTTGTCTTATTTTGAAAGTCCAGCATGGTTGTACTTTCAGGTCTGGGTTAGTTCCATTAGTTAAATAGAACCCGCTTGCTGTTTAAAAATCATTTTCTATGCTCTTGTCAGCTCACAAAATCCATAGTAACTATGGAAGGTTGAGGTTTTTATTTTGAAAGTTTCAGAAGGCATTATTTCAAATGTCCACCATAGTTCAATTTCCAACACTGGGTGAGCTCCCACATTAGTGTGAAGCCCATTGCTGCAATGATCTATTGTTTAAAATGTAAAGCCTTTTATTTTGCAGAGCCTGTTTTGTCTTATTTTGAAAGTGTAGTATAGTTGTCCTTTCAGGTCTGGGTTACTTCCACTAGTTATATAGAAGATGGTCAAAGGGTTAGGGGTCGGGTCATGTTTAAGCCATAGAAATGAATGAAAATCAATGGAAGTCAATGAAAGTCCTTAAAAAAATAGATGGATGTGTGTGTGTGGGTGTGTGTGTGTGTCCCGCTGGAAAGGAGTTAGTGGTAGGGTCATGTTTAAGCCATAGACATGAAGACAATAAAGGGAATTCCTCACAAAGATAGTAATCCATGGATGTGTGTGTGGGTGGGTCTGTCTGTGTGTGTGTGTGTGTGTGTGTGGGTGTGTGTCCCAGTGTGAGACACAGAGAGGCAGAAAGAAAGACAGAATCACATCCAGACATATACAGTAGGAGATACACAGAGCTATAAATAGAACAGTGAGGAATGAATCAGCCAATCAGCAAAGAGTGTCAGTGTAACTTTGACACCTGCTGTTTCTCACTCAAGCAGCACCTCACTCTGTGTCTCCCCTGGTCTAGGCATTATAACATGGTGACACATGCTCCCGAACTAATGCCCATAACTCGGAAACCGTGTTGACTATCGAAGTCATTCTTGGACCGTTTTTCTCAGAACGGACAGGGGAACGAGAATATTAACACGTTTTTGTTGAAAATAGAGAGGAAAAATGGAGAAAAAGACCAAAATGCCTGAACATGCTCCCGAACAAAGTCTAATATCTCTGAAACCGTACATGGTATTTAAATAATTTTTCAAATGTGGCCGACAGCTATCCCTCGTTCGGTTCGGGCCGCATTAACGGAGACAGAAGAAAAATAAATAATAAATAAAGAGTCCAGTTTAGCGGTGAATAACAATAGGTGTCTGCCATGCATTGCATTGGCAGGCCCCAATGATAGACCTAATGAGCTGGCCAAACAGAAACAGGTGTGGCAGTGGGCCAACCCTATATCAGGGCCGTCGAAGCCACTTCTGACACCACACTATGAACAATCCCAAAAAGGAACCTAAAATCCAAAAGAAAAAAGTGAAAACATATCAACCGGTCCCATTAGGCCAAAATCAGAACAAAAGGCCAAGGCTACCAAAAAAAAGCTAACGCATGGCAGGTTGCTACTGCGGCCTGCAGCACAACTGTCTGGATGTGTGCACTCGAGGCGTGCTCCAGCAATGAAAGAGAGAGCAAGAGTGCAAGGAAGGGGCAGTGTCCCAAATTTCAGCCTATTTAGAGGCTGGCGGAGATGGGGCTGACTTCCTGGGAAGTGCTTGGAACTTATTCATAACTGTTTGCAGTTCTAGCAGATTTTATATTTCTGTATACAAGTCAGTTTTTCTTATTATTCGAGATATTTGTCATAAATGTTTGCTAAATAAAAACTGAATTGAACTCATTAATTAGAGACACTTCCTAGAGATTGTGCAGCTTCAATGAACCAACTCAACTAGATGAGCAAAAACATCACATGCCACACTGGTTGTGGGACACCAGTGTCATTCTCAATGTTACAACTGCAGCCAGTCTTTGTACAGTGCAGATTCAAGCACTCACTGATCTGTGTCATTTGTCAACAATATGTGTGTTACACAGGTGGGTGACTAGGAGGTCCACATCACTAGTGTTCAGCCAGGCTGAAGAGGAGCTGCTGGTGGCTGATAAGTCTGGAGATGTTTACTCTTTCTCTGTGGTGGAACCACAGCGAGAGGGTGAGCTGAAGATGGGCCACCTTTCAATGTTGCTTGCTGTGGTGAGGATAAAATACTATGAATAATTTGTAGAATCCAATTATAAAGATAAGTGTTTAATGGTTAGTTGACAATTAAATATGCCCACATATCATTCATTTTGATTTATGGTTTTGGTGGTGCGAATATAGATTGAATTAGTAGCTTGTCATTAAATGTTTCAATCCTGATTTGTTTCTGCTTTCTAAAATAATTGTCCCATAGTTAATTTTCTGGTTTAGCGCAGGTTAATATTTTCTTCTTTTTTTTTTAAACCATACTGCACAGTAGTACAGAATCACACAATTACTGACTGATGGAGCAGTGGTGTTATTTTTCTATTTTGTTTTATGTTTATTGTTCTAAGAAAGTAGTTTCCTTTTTCGTTACTTAAAAAAAAAAAATCAGAAACAAAGTCAATATTAAACAGAATTTTGACATAATTTTATGTCCACTTATTTGGATCAGTTGGGGTTCCAAAGGGTCATTCATATCTTGTCCTCCTCTTAAGCATTACAGCCTTAAAAGTGTCAGTCTCAATTATGTCACACTATTTTCTGAGTATTTCAATTAACTGTAAATGTCATATCTTCATGTTTAGACCAATAAATTGCCACCTTTGTTGATACACCCACATTTCCGATAACAGAAAAAATAAACAAATTTACAAACATCTTTTTGTATAAATTTGTTGTAGCGAGAAAACTTTACACTAGCTAAATAATAGTGCTGAAGTTAATTTTATTATTTATTATTTGTCAACTCAGAGGTAAGGAAACGACACAGTCAGTTATACTTGCGGCAAGGGTAGGTCACACTCTGCAGTGCAAAACTACAAAGTGTTGGCACCCCTCTCTCTTTATTTATACATGCTTGGTCACACACATTTCAACAAACATTCAGGGTGGGTGTGTGTGTGTGTGTGTGTGGGGTCAGAAAGGTTAGGGTTCATTTGTCTTGATTATAAACAAACAGAGGAAGTGGGAAGTGGGCACCTGGTGTATAGCCCCCAGATGCTGCTAGTAAAATAATAAAAGAATAAAAGCATAACTCATTCTTGTGACCATCTCCCTTCCTGTAACATGTAAGGAGGGAAAAGCACTTAGATGAGTGATAAACAATACAAAAAGTCATAAAAACCCTAACACTTGCCAAGGCCAATTAATCTGCTCAATTGTATTAATTGTCTTCTCGTATAGCTTTACTTTTTATTAGTGATTAACTGGCAAAGGTTTTTAAATGCTTGTGAGTGGGTTAACTAGAGAGAGATGACCAATTGCCCCTTTCTTTTGGTTTTTTAGACCATATCTCCAGATGACCAATACATCATTACAGCTGACCGTGATGAGAAGATCAGAGTGAGCCATCACAAGTCTCCTTACAATATCCAGTCTTATTGCTTAGGACATCACCAGTGAGTATCAGGACGTAAAATGAAAAAGTGTGACCAGTTGTATTTAGATAGTTAATGAATACACTCACCGGCCACTTAATAGGTATACCTGTCCAACTGCTTGTTAACGCAAATTTCTAATCAGCCAATCACATAGCAGCAACTCAATGCATTTAGGCATGTAGACATGGTCAAGATGATCTCCTGCAGTTCAAACCGAGCATCAGAATGGGGAAGAAAGGTGATTTAAGTGACTTTGAATGTGGCATGGTTGTTGGTGCCAGACAGGCTGCTCTGAGTATTTCAGAAACTGCTGATCTACTGGCATTTTCACGCACTACCATCTCTAGGGTTTACAGAGAATGGTCCGAAAAAGAGAAAATATCCAGTGAGCGGCAGTTCTGTGGGCGCAAATGCCTTGTTGATGCCAGAGGTCAGAGGAGAATGGCCAGACTGGTTGGAGCTTATAAAAAGGCAACAGTAACTCAAATACCCACTCATTACGACCAAGGGATGCAGAAGAGCATCTCTGAATGCACAACACGTTGAACCTTGAGGCGGATGGGCTACAGCAGCAGAAGACCACACCGGGTGCCACTCATGTCAGCTAAGAACAGGAAACTGAGGCTACAATTCGCACAGAATCACCAAAGTTGGACAATAGAAGATTGGAAAAACGTTGCCTGGTCTGTTGAGTCTGGATTTCAGATGGTAGGGTCAGAATTTGGCGTCAACAACATGAAAGCATGGATCTATCCTGCCTTGTATCAACGGTTCAAGCTGGTAGTGGTGGTGTAATGGTGTGGGGGATATTTTCTTGGCACACTTGGGGCCCCTTAGTACCAATTGAGCATCGTGTCAAAGCTACAGCCTACCTGAGTATTTTTGCTGACCATGTCCATCCCTTTATGACCACAGTGTACCCATCTTCTGATGGTTACTTCTAGCAGGATAACGCTACCATGTCATAAAGCACGAATCATCTCAGACTGGTTTCTCTAACATGACAATGAGTTCACTGAACTCATATGGCCTCCAAAGTCACCAGGTCTCAATCCAATAGAGCACCTTTGGGATGTGGTGGAACGGGAGATTTGCATCATGAATGTGCAGCCAACAAATCTGCGGCATCTGTGTGACACTATCATGTCAATATGGACCAAACTCTCGGAGGAATGTTTCCAGTACCTTGTTGAATCTATGCCACAAGGATTAAGGCAGTTGTACCTAATAAAGTGGCCAGTGAGTGTATATTGGACTGTGTATTTTCATGGACCATAAATTACTAGTCAACTTGCAGACAGATTTTGGAGAGGTTTATGTGCCTTTTCAACTCTGTCGAGGCAAAAAAGTCTTAACCCTTTTCTCTTGTATAAAGAATGATGGAACTTGCTTGAGAAATTTAATCTCTGGCGAAGGTGTCGCGTTAACCATATATTTTCTGTTTTTGACCATATTTTTTTAAACATTCATACCCATGACCGCTTGGTGGCGAGTTAGCAAATTAATTAGCTGTTTCATTACGCTGAAGCGAGTGCTTGCCGGATCAGGAACCTCCTCGTTCAGTCTTGTCGACTTCTGATAACTTCAATTGGAGATATGTTCCCTGATTTTGAAACTTTGGCTGAAGTGGCACTTGTAATTCCAGTCTCTAGTGTGGTGGCAAAGCGCAGATTCAGCCTCTAGAACAACATCAAAACAAAATTTGTCTGAGGCAAAAGCCCAAAATCTCATAACATATAGCCTCTGCAACAATCCCACTCTGTGTCCTATGTCTCACTCTGTGCCTCTTTCGCCTGGGGGCTGCTGCTCCTGGCCGTTGCTGGTGACCTATTTCTGTGCTCTGGCGTAAGGCTGCCTTGTGGCGATGCTTTATGTTTGGCTGCCTTGGACTACTGCTATCCTCTCGAGCACGGTCTACCTGCTTTTTACTGCTTTTTGGTGCTGTGGATTGCATGCCTTCAATCGTTCTTGCCACACTTG
Organism: Girardinichthys multiradiatus; assembly: GCF_021462225.1. Classification (NCBI taxonomy): domain Eukaryota; kingdom Metazoa; phylum Chordata; class Actinopteri; order Cyprinodontiformes; family Goodeidae; genus Girardinichthys; species Girardinichthys multiradiatus. The sequence goes on from NC_061800.1 coordinate 2,696,713, forward strand.
CAAATGTACACTTCCAGGTGACAAACTTGCACTCACACACACCCACTCAACACAAATACACTTATTTTTTCAGACATGCCCACCCACCATCACATACTCACCCACCAACACGATTACTTAAAATGGTTGAAGGTCGTACAAACACAGGTTACTATAACATCAATGTGGCTTTCCTACTTTGATGCTGGATTGAATCTGGAATTAAAGTTAATCATGCTATTAAGATCCTGTCCTGAGATATCTTCTTTGTAGAGCAAAACTGCCCTGGGACATGTAGGCAAGAGTCTGCTCCATATGGTATGCCCGAAATTCCACAACATGACACAATAAAAAACAAAAACAATTTAACATGTTTGCTTTTTGTTTGTGTGTAAATTAAATGAAATAACTGATTCTAAATTGAAGTTGTACCATTCTTTCTGTCAGGTTTGTCACCACCCTTCAGATCCCAGCAGAACATCCACACTGGCTGTTGTCTGGATCAGGGGTATGTGTGTGTTCTTGCCTATTTTGTTACTCCATGCACTTAGCTAATCATTTATTTGCAATGCGGATATTAAACGTGATTTCATAAACATGCACTTTGGAATACGAGTTTTAGAAGGTGTTATAAATGTAATAAGCTGTCAAATGCATTCCTCATTTGTTTTGGATACTTTTTCTCTATGTTTTTTCAAACCTGTAATAAAACAGAACATAGATTCTATGATGACCCAGTGATTTATTTTTTTTTGTATTTATCATGAAGAACCTTAACAATGAGCCTAATCAAGTTTCTGTTTGTCTTTCTGTCTGTCAGGACGGAACAGTGAAGCTTTGGGAGTTTGAGTCTGGGCGAAGACTGCAGAACTGGGACCTTAAACAGCTTGAAGACACTCTGAGTTCTGATGCTACCAAAAGAAAGGTTAAAAACATAAGATACTGTCAGACCAGATAGAAAGATATTGAATCTACTTTTCCTTGTTGAAAGGTTTACACAATAGAATAGATAAACAAGTATAAGCTATCCCATATTTTTGGTCCGCTAAAATAGCCCACCACCTCTTTTATTGTGCATTGAGGATATTAAAACTTGGATGGCCCTAAATTTCTTACATTTTAATGACAATAAGACTGAGGTTCTTGATTTTGGTCCTAGTAAAAGATTTTAGAGCCCACCAGTTGATCTTGACTCCCTGGCAATGTATGTTAGGCTCACGGTAACAAATCTTGGTTTTTAGTCAGACAATAAATTTATACTTGACAGTCAAATAAGGGCCCTGTCCAGTTTTTATCATTTGAGAAAAATAGCTGAAATAAAAGCTATTCTTTCAAGGCAACAGTTGGAAACAGTAATCCACGCTTTCATTACTATAATTCCCTTTATCTCGAAGTCAGTTAGTCCGCACTTGCTTGTCTGCAGCTGGTGCAGCAGGTCTCTTAACAAGAACACATAAAAGGGAGCATATTCCTCTGGGTCTGGCTTCTCTTTATTGGCTCCCAGTGTACTTAAGAGTTCATTTTAAAATGCTTCTGTTCCTTTTTAAGATCTTAATTAACTTGTAGAGCTTCTCCGCCGTTCCCCCCACAATCTGTCTCTTCGCTGATGTGATGCTCCTAGTACAGGTCCTTCTCAAAATATTAGCATATTGTGATAAAGTTCATTATTTTCCATAATGTCATGATGCAAATTTAACATTCATATATTTTAGATTCATTGCACACTAACTGAAATATTTCAGGTCTTTTATTGTCTTAATATGGATGATTTTGGCATACTGGTCCATCTCAAAATATTAGCATATTGTGATAAAGTTCATTATTTTCCATAATGTCATGATGAAAATTTAACATTCATATATTTTAGATTCATTGCACACTAACTGAAATATTTCAGGTCTTTTATTGTCTTAATACGGATGATTTTGGCATTCAGCTCATGAAAACCCAAAATTCCTATCTCATAAAATTAGCATATTTCATCCAACCAATAAAAGAAAAGTGTTTTTAATACAAAAAACATCAACCTTCAAATAATCATGTACAGTTATGCACTCAATACTTGGTCGGGAATCCTTTTGCAGAAATGACTGCTTCAATGCGGCGTGGCATGGAGGCAATCAGCCTGTGGCACTGCTGAGGTCTTATGGAGGCCCAGGATGCTTCGATAGCGGCCTTTAGCTCATCCAGAGTGTTGGGTCTTGAGTCTCTCAACGTTCTCTTCACAATATCCCACAGATTCTCTATGGGGTTCAGGTCAGGAGAGTTGGCAGGCCAATTGAGCACAGTGATACCATGGTCAGTAAACCATTTACCAGTGGTTTTGGCACTGTGAGCAGGTGCCAGGTTGTGCTGAAAAATGAAATCTTCATCTCCATAAAGCTTTTCAGCAGATGGAAGCATGAAGTGCTCCAAAATCTCCTGATAGCTAGCTGCATTGACCCTGCCCTTGATAAAACACAGTGGACCAACACCAGCAGCTGACACGGCACCCCAGACCATCACTGACTGTGGGTACTTGACACTGGACTTCTGGCATTTTGGCATTTCCTTCTCCCCAATCTTCCTTCAGACTCTGGCACCTTGATTTCCGAATGACATGCAGAATTTGCTTTCATCCGAAAAAAGTACTTTGGACCACTGAGCAACAGTCCAGTGCTGCTTCTCTGTAGCCCAGGTCAGGCGCTTCTGCCGCTGTTTCTGGTTCAAAAGTGGCTTGACCTGGGGAATGCGGCACCTGTAGCCCATTTCCTGCACACGCCTGTGCACGGTGGCTCTGGATGTTTTTACTCCAGACTCAGTCCACTGCTTCCGCAGGTCCCCCAAGGTCTGGAATCGGCCCTTCTCCACAATCTTCCTCAGGGTCCGGTCACCTCTTCTCGTTGTGCAGCGTTTTCTGCCACACTTTTTCCTTCCCACAGACTTCCCACTGAGGTGCCTTGATACAGCACTCTGGGAACAGCCTATTCGTTCAGAAATTTCTTTCTGTGTCTTACCCTCTTGCTTGAGGGTGTCAATAGTGGCCTTCTGGACAGCAGTCAGGTCGGCAGTCTTACCCATGATTGGGGTTTTGAGTGATGAACCAGGCTGGGAGTTTTAAAGGCCTCAGGAATCTTTTGCAGGTGTTTAGAGTTAACTCGTTGATTCAGATGATTAGGTTCATAGCTCGTTTAGAGACCCTTTTAATGATATGCTAATTTTGTGAGATAGGAATTTTGGGTTTTCACGAGCTGTATGCCAAAATCATCCGTATTAAGACAATAAAAGACCTGAAATATTTCAGTTAGTGTGCAATGAATCTAAAATATATGAATGTTAAATTTTCATCATGACATTATGGAAAATAATGAACTTTATCTCAATATGCTAATATTTTGAGAAGGACCTGTACAGCTCATGAAAACCCAAAATTCCTATCTCACAAAATTAGCATATCATTAAAAGGGTCTCTAAACGAGCTATGAACCTAATCATCTGAATCAACGAGTTAACTCTAAACACCTGCAAAAGATTCCTGGGGCCTTTAAAACTCCCAGCCTGGTTCATCACTCAAAACCCCAATCATGGGTAAGACTGCCGACCTGACTGCTGTCCAGAAGGCCACTATTGACACCCTCAAGCAAGAGGGTAAGACACAGAAAGAAATTTCTGAACGAATAGGCTATTCCCAGTGTGCTGTATCAAGGCACCTCAGTGGGAAGTCTGTGGGAAGGAAAAAGTGTGGCAGAAAACGCTGCACAACGAGAAGAGGAGACCGGACCCTGAGGAAGATTGTGGAGAAGGGCCGATTCCAGACCTTGGGGGACCTGCGGAAGCAGTGGACTGAGTCTGGAGTAGAAACATCCAGAGCCACCGTGCACAGGCGTGTGCAGGAAATGGGCTACAGGTGCCGCATTCCCCAGGTCAAGCCACGTTTGAACCAGAAACAGCGGCAGAAGCGCCTGACCTGGGCTACATAGAAGCAGCACTGGACTGTTGCTCAGTGGTTCAAAGTACTTTTTTCGGATGAAAGCAAATTCTGCATGTCATTCGGAAATCAAGGTGCCAGAGTCTGGAGGAAGACTGGGGAGAAAGAAATGCCAAAATGCCAGAAGTCCAGTGTCAAGTACCCACAGTCAGTGATGGTCTGGAGTGCCGTGTCAGCTGCTGGTGTTGGTCCACTGTGTTTTATCAAGGGCAGGGTCAATGCAGCTAGCTATCAGGAGATTTTGGAGCACTTTCATGCTTCCATCTGCTGAAAAGCTTTATGGAGATGAAGATTTCATTTTTCAGCACAACCTGGCACCTGCTCACAGTGCCAAAACCACTGGTAAATGGTTTACTGACCATGGTATCACTGTGCTCAATTGGCCTGCCAACTCTCCTGACCTGAACCCCATAGAGAATCTGTGGGATATTGTGAAGAGAACGTTGAGAGACTCAAGACCCAACACTCTGGATGAGCAAAAGGCCGCTATCGAAGCATCCAGGGCCTCCATAAGACCTCAGCAGTGCCACAGGCTGATTGCCTCCATGCCACGCTGCATTGAAGCAGTCATTTCTGCAAAAGGATTCCCGACCAAGTATTGAGTGCATAACTGTACATGATTATTTGAAGGTTGACGTTTTTTGTATTAAAAACACTTTTCTTTTATTGGTCGGATGAAATATGCTAATTTTGTGAGATAGGAATTTTGGGTTTTCATGAGCTGTATGCCAAAATCATCCATATTAAGACAATAAAAGACCTGAAATATTTCAGTTAGTGTGCAATGAATCTAAAATATATGAATGTTAAATTTTCATCATGACATTATGGAAAATAATGAACTTTATCTCAATATGCTAATATTTTGAGAAGGACCTGTAGTTCACAGCTCAAAGCGGAAGCTTAGAGGAGTCAGGGCCTTCTCTATTGGGGCCCCGAAGTTATGGAACGCTCTACCCTTGCACATTCGACAGGCCCCTTCACTGCTCATTTTTAAAAGTCATTTGAAAACTTACTTTTACTCACTGGCCTTCAACCCAACTGAGATATGTTCTTTTACATTTTTTGTTTGCTACATAATTTAATATGTGTTCATTCACAGTTTTGACGCATTCAGTGAGAATTTAACGTGCAACGAAAATAGTCATAAACGTAAAAAAACTATTAAATGAGAAAGTGTTTCTAAAACGTTTGACCGGTAGTGTATCTGCATTCAGTTTTGCTGCACACTTTGCCAAATTTTAAATGTGCAAATGTCTGGGCTGCACCGTGATGCTGTTGCTGCTGTACAGTGTGCTATAGAATTAGGAATATGGACAACGAAAGTCCTGATTGATTGACTGACTAATGGTGTCATGATGCGGTTTTGGTGTGGACCAATATGCAGACAAGGGTTGGATGCGACTTTTTAAAAACAGTCTTCAGCTTTATTTTAAAAAATTCCAAAAAAAGGCAAAAATGAAAACACTGCTGGTACAAACATGAGTAATCCAAAAACTTACATGTGCACTCCTTGCAGGAACGAAGCAAACATAAAACAGAGTCCTGGTCTAGCGAGCGGGCAGAACAGAGTGAAGATGAACAACAACAAGGAACCAGCAGGGAACAAAGAGCACAGACCAATTCATATACTGCTGGATGTGAGAGGAGAACAAAGGACAGATAATCAAAAAACACAGAACAGGTGCGGCAAGGAGACAGGGAGGCCGAAGGGACAGGTGGAACAGATTAACCAATAAGGAGAAACACAAATCCAAGCAGAACAGGAGACTACGGTAAAATAACCAAAACATAAGAAATCTAGAATAACCAGAAGATAGAAGAAACAGAGGAATCTGGAAGGAACAGGAAAAACAACAGAACCTAAGGCCTAAGAAAAAGGGGACCATAAAGAAACCCTGACTACAAAAGCAAACACTGAAAGAATAAACTGAGAATGAAACAGGAGAAATGATGACTAGAATAAAAGTAAACATTAACTAAAGCTAACCTGTTAAAGGAGGAACTGGAGAATAAAGATAAACAGAAGAAACAGAGCTAAGAGGGACCATGAATGTAAAGGGAACAAAAACTGAGTAATTAACAACTAAAAGAGGAAAACTAATGATGAGAGGAGTACAGACAGGGAGGCAAAAGGAAACCAGAATTGTCAGAACACAAAAAGCGATGAACAAGAATACAAAACTTCAAACAAGAGCATCTAGTAAACCAAACCACAAAGTCCAAAATCTCACATCCTGACAAATGGTCTGTATAGCCACAAAAAGTTCCCAGAAATCATTAGCGGTCAATATGACATCCTTAAACAAAGGGAAATAATGTAAATTTTTGGTAATTTGTGATCAATAAGCATAGTAATGAGTACCTAAAAAAACCACAAAAAAAAACAATATGTAAATAACTAGATAAACCAGTGGGCCTATCTACATTGTTCCACGGTCCGCCATTGCTGTAAGAAAAATAACCATTCGAACCATTCAAGTCAATAGAGATGACGCCACTCTCACTGGCGGCATCTGGTTTGTTACAGAGCTACAGACCCCATAGGACAGTAGTTATTAGCCAGTTTGATAACTTCTGAAAAAACATAACTACCTGTATAAATGGTAAGACTTATTTGCTTTTATTACATAGTGAAAGCTTCTTTAATCGTGACGGAGGATCAGATGTCTTTTTCTGAACAGTTAATGTTCGGTTTTTATTGAACAAGCAAGGTAAACGCTATTCACGGAACCACTGACAAGATGGCACAGAGACTAAAAAAGAATCCTTTTAGGAACTCTGCAAAATGAAACTCTTCCTTTTTCCAAAATAAATCATACTTGACCCTTGAAGTACAGGGTGCGCCATTTATATGGATACACCTTAATAAAATGGGAATGGTTGGTCATATTAACTTCCTGTTTGTGGCACATTAGTATATGTGAGGGGGGAAACTTTTCAAGATGGGTGGTGGCCATGGTGGCCATTTTGAAGTTGGCCATTTTGAATCCAACTTTTGTTTTTTCAATAGGAAGAGGGTCATGTGACACATCAAACTTATTGGGAATTTCACAAGGAAAACAGTGGTGTGCTTGGTTTTAACATACCTTTATTCTTTCATGAGTTATGTACAAGTTTCTGATCACTTGTAAAATGTGTTCAATGTGCTGCCCATTGTGTTGGATTGTCTATGCAACCCTCTTCTCCCACTCTTCACACACTGATAGCAACACCGCAGGAGAAATGCTAGCACAGGCTTCCAGTATCCGTAGTCTCAGGTGCTGCACATCTTGTATCTTCACACCATAGACAATTGCCTTCAGATGACCCCAAAGATAAAAGTCTATGGGGGTCAGATCAGGAGACCTTGGGGGCAATTCAACTGGCCCATCACGACCAATCCACTTTCCAGGAAACTGTTCATCTAGGAATGCTCGGACCTGACACCCATAATGTGGTGGTGCACCATCTTGCTGGAAAAACTCAGGGAAAGTCCCAACTTCAGTGCATAAAGAGGGAAACACATCATCATGTAGCAATTTCGCATATCCAGTGGCCTTGAGGTTTCCATTGATGAAGAATGGCCCCACTATCTTTGTTAACCTCGGCGACATGTCAATGGCTGTAAACAAAGAGAAACTTGTAAATAACTCATGACAAAATAAGGTTATGTTAAAACCAAGCACACCATTGTTTTTCTTGTTAAATTCCCAATAAGTTTGATGTGTCACATGACCCTCTTTCTATTGACAAAACAAAAGTTGAATTCAAAATAGCCGACTTCAAAATGGCCGCCATGGCCACCACCCATTTTGAAAAGTTTCCCCCCTCACATATACTAATGTGCTACAAACAGGAAGTTAATATGACCAACCATTTCCATTTTATTAAGGTGTATCCATATAAATGGCCCATCCTGTACAATCATGTCAAATTCAGTGAATAATAATAATAATCAAATAACTTATATTTAACAACATACAACTGTAAATAAGTCACAACAGCTTTATAGCCATTTCTACTTTGTTTTCAAATATGTTATATTAACCATAGTACTCCTGATTTGGTTAAAGGTGTTATTCCAAACAATGAACAGTCACAACAAACATGTAGCTAGTGCAACAACATCTTCAAATCAAATGCCCAGCAGTGTCCTCTCCCAACCTCCTGACTCACTGATCTCACATTGTAGTGACATGTAGTTAATTACATGTTTGTAGTCAACACCACATCTCCCCGTTTACAGGAAAAACATTTGTGCATTTTCAAGCATAAACCCTCCTTGTAAACATCTCAAATTGGGACATAGTAAACACTGATATTCTTTACAGAAGGGGACACAGTAGCCTCTACCTGCTATGGAGAATGAAATCTTTTGGATTGCAGGGGGTGGTCTATAAGACCTGTTTTGACTCTGTGGTGGCATCACCATGTTCTATGGTATAGTATAGGGGTGGGCAATTATTTTTCAAAAAAGGCCATGTGAGAAAAATTGAATGATGTAAGATGGGGTAAATACACTGATATTATCTCATGAAAGTAGGGCATTTAGGAGACTTTCGGTTGAGCAGAGGCAGCAATGGCAGCATAACGCATTGGGCTCCCTGAAAGCATGGTGAAATTTCTGCCCAATGAAACTCTAATTTACTTATTGACATGGCTAACTGAGCACAGACACTACGGGGCGATCAAAAATGCAGCAGAAAGGAAGAAAAAGCGCGGTACAGAATAAAGTACAGGTAGAGGAGGGTGACGGTCAGTTGTCGCAAGCTAGCAGCAACATGGAGGATGACACGGAGCCGAGCCATGATGACAACTTGAGCCTAATTCTGAAAGACCTGTGAGGATTTAGTAAGGATTTCAGTCAGCAACTAAGTGGAATAAGAGAAGACATAAACAAGATTCACAAGAGGATGGAGGAAGCAGAAGAGCGGATTAACACCGCAGAGGAGCGCATTCTCGGATGTCTTAATGGTGCTCGTGAAGCTACGTATTCTCACGGCACCCAAGTTAATAGACTTGGAGGGTCACACACAGCACGAAAATGTCAGGGCGCACTGGGCACCTGCATCGAAGGGTTAGATGACATTTTAATTTATATGTCAGACCCAAAGAGTTCAGTCCCAAAACTGTGCTCATTACTAGACTCATTTAGAATTGTCTTAGACTATAAGTTAAATATCACAAAAACCCAAATTTTGAACTTCAATCTCCAACCAAGCAAAGCTACAAAATCAAACTGTCAACTGAACTGGAGTTAAATATCTTGGAGTAAACATCTCAAAAGTCTTAACAAGGCTATATGCCTTAAATTTCAATTGGTTAAATATAAAGATAAAGGAGGATATCAGGAGGTGGAATCTAATACCATTTTTAAGTTTTGAATCACAAAATGAATCTGTTTAAAATGTATATCTTCCAGAGGATACTATCTCTGTTCCAGACTCTTCCAATTGAAATATCTGATATGCAATTCAATGATTGTGATAAATTAATTTCTCGATATGAATGGCAAGGGAAAAAGCCAAGAAGTATCAAACTCTCCAATTAATGAAAAGCAAGCGTGGACTTCTAAAGGAGGTTACACTTCCTTGTTTAAAAGACTATTATTTAGCTGCCCAATTAAGAATCTTGTTTTGTTGGTGTAATCCTGATTATCGAGCCAGGTGGAAAGAAATAGAAGAAAAATGTCTTGGGCGACCCCAATTCAGGCATGTCTAGGGGATAAAAAACTAATAAAAAAAAATTCAACAGGCAACAGATGGATGACTTTATCTCTAAAAGATCTGGCTAGTCAAGTCAAGTTTATTTATATAGCGCTTTTCAGCAACAAGGCACTCAAACTGCTGTACATGAGGGAAAAAAAACATTACAATGATACAGAAAATCAAACACAGAAAAACAAATCAAATGACATTAAAAATATTTGGGGGCTTATTGGTAAGAGCTGGTTTTAATCCAATCTTTCTAATAGAGGTAATTAACTCATTAAGTCCTCTGTGGTAAGGAATTCATCCTGCGCTAGAAGAAAAATTATAATATTAATCCTTGAGGTTGGTGGTATGAGGCAGTTGTGGTCCCATCATTCAAATAATAACAGTCATGGGCACTCACTGAAGTCTAAGTAGAGAAGCTGGGTCACTGGTATAAAACAGTGTAGTCCAAACTTTCAAATACTAATAATGTTTGGCTTTTACTAGTATGAAATAGTTGTAATACAATCCTTCTAAGAATCCTAAGCAATCTAAAAATCTATGAAGCCACGTTTAGGTAAACAGAGGTTAAGAATGACCACTTTAGGTAAGAGGAGGGAATAAAATCTAATTTCACACTTTATCCTTAGCAGGATATAGTTTGAGATATCAAAAACAAAACTCAGCACAAATAAGCAACACATATACGAGACAACATATTGCAGAGATACGGTGAAGCCTGTATGTCAGGGGTGCGTATGTGTATATGAGCGTGTGTGTGTGTGCATGAGAGTGTGTGCAAAGTAGGTCCATGAAGCACTGTCACAGAGGCCATTGTCATTGATGGTACGATGGAATGTTCATGAACCGGCCACACAGTTCTGAGCAAGTCCACAGATGTCCTCAGGGAAGGGAGGGGGCAGAGGGTGCGAAGCGTCATGTTTACTTAACTTCCAGGAGAAGTTGAAGATAGTCAGCCATCAAGGCCGTGCAGGGGAGCCAGATTCAGAAAAACAACAATTATTTGGTTCAGGCTGACTCTTAATTTTCCGTCAGCCTTGAGAGTCTCACTGTTGCTTCTCAATGGTGAATCCAAACAGCCAAATTTCTGGCCTTTCGCCAGATCCGAGCATGCAACTTTTCCAAGGTTTTTGCCATTTCACCTCTGAGTTCAGGAACCGCAGCCAGCCTGCGATCTTGTAGGATCACATCCAGCTAGCGATTCTGTTCCCTTAACATTTCATTCTGAGTGTTGATAGCTCTGCAGATCCCTTCACATAAGCCGGGCAGCCTTGCAATGGACGTTTTCCCAATTTCCCAATCAGTTTATCAGAAATCCAATTATGTACACATCTTCCACGTCCTCGACTGACATCATTGTCAGACAAGCAATCCTCCACTTCTGCCAGGAGTCCATTTTGTATCCGGCGAAGAATGTCCCATTTGGACAAGAGGGCTCTCCCTTACCCTGTCTTCCCCTCATGAAAAATTTGATGAATTGCGTTGAGAGACCAGCTGACCAGATCCATAATTCACAATTCGGGAGATATGCAAAAAATGGTATCAGCCAGCTTTATCAAAAGTTGGCCACCCACGATTTAAACAAAAATCTGAAAAAATCTGTATTGGCATTAGAAAAACCTGTATTTGATTGGACTCTACAAACAAGACATATCTGGTCATAATATGGGCAAATAAACGACATGCATACATTGCTCTATTAGAGTGCGATGATTTAGATTTCCTTGAATGTTTGTTCTCGTTTTCCTTTTTGTACACTGCCAGTTAAGTCTTTCTTTATCTTCCAGAATATTGCTGTGTTCCGTGTCAGCAGCTCCCCAGATGGCCGTGATGTAGCTGTGCTGTGCGTGGGGTGAGTGGAAAATTCCCAGAAATCTATTTGCTCTGACTTGGTGCCTCACACACACATACACCAATTGGACCTGCACAACTCTTATGCTACTGCTTCAGAAAAGGCTAAGCCCAAAGTGGTAGTAGTGCCCTTTATGTTTTTGTTTTAAAACCTTTCTAGGTAAATCTGATGCTAAAGCTTTTCTGTTGCTCCACCTCAGGTTCCTGCTATTGTCATAACTGATTTAAAAATTTAAATGATTCTTGCACATTTTCAGTTACAGTGCCTTACGAAAGTATTGGGCCCCCTTGAACTTTTCAACCTTTTGCCACATTTCAGGCTTCAAACATAAAGATATAAAATTCTAATTTTTTGTGAAGAATCAACAACAAGTGGGACACAATCATGAAGTGGAATGAAATTTATTGGATGTGTCAAACTTTTTTAACAAATAAAAAACTGAAAAGTGGGGCATGCAATATTATTTGGCCCCCTTGTGTTAATACTTTGTAGCGCCACCCTTTGCTGCAATTACAGCTGCAAGTCACTTGGGGTATGTCTCTATCAGTTTTGCACATCGAGAAACTGAAATTCTTGCCCATTCTTCCTTGCAAAACAGCTTGAGCTCAGTGAGGTTGGATGGAGAGCGTTCATGAACAGCAGTCTTCAGCTCTTTCCACAGATTCTCGATTGGATTCCGGTCTGGACTTTGACTTGGCCATTCCAACACCTGGATACGTTTATTTGTGAACCATTCCATTGTAGAATTGGTTTTATGTTTTGGATCATTGTCTTGTTGGAAGATAAATCTCCGTCCCAGTTGCAGGTCTCTTGCAGACTCCAACAGGTTTTCTTCCAGAATGGTCATGTATTTGGCCGCATCCATCTTTCCATCAATTTTGACCATCTTCCTTGTCCCTGCTGACGTAAAGCAGGACCAAACCATGATTCTGCCACCACCATGTTTGACAGTGGGATGGTGTGTTCAGGGTAATGAGCTGTGTTGCTTTTACGCTAAACATATCGTTTTGCATTGTGGCCAAACAGTTCGATTTTGGTTTCATCTGACCAGAGCACCTTCTTCCACGTTTGGTGTGTCTCCCAGGTGGCTTGTGGCAAACTTTAAACGAGACTTTTTATGGATATCTTTGAGAAATGGCTTTCTTCTTTCCACTCTTCCATAAAGGCCAGATTTGTGCAGTGTACGACTGATTGTTATCCTATGGACAGACTCTCCTACCTCAGCTGTAGATCTCTGCAGTTCATCCAGAGTGATCATGGACCTCTTGGCTGCTTCTCTGATCAGTCTTCTCCTTGTTCAAGATGAGAGTTTAGAGTCTTGGTAGATTTGTAGTGGTCTGATACTCCTTCCATTTCAATATGATTGCTTGCACAGTGCTCCTTGGGATGTTTAAAGCTTGGGAAATCTTTTTGTATCCAAATCCGGCTTTAAACCTCTCCACAACAGTATTTCGGACCTGCCTGGTGTGTTCCTTGGTCTTCATGATGCTCCCTGCGCTTTGAACAGAACCCTGAGACTATCACAGAGCAGGTGCATTTATACGGAGACTCGATTACACACAGGTGGATTCTATTTATCATCATCAGTCATTTGGGACAACACTGGATCATTAAGAGATCCTCACTGAATTTCTGGAGTGAATTTGCTGCACTGAAAGTAAATGGGCCGAATAATATTGCACCCCACTTTAAAGTTTTTTATTTGTTAAAAAGTTTGACACATCCAATAAATATCATTCCACTTCACGATTGTGTCCCACTTGTTGTTGACTCTTCAAAAAAATTTGAATTTTATATCTTTATGTTTGAAGCCTGAAATGTGGCAAAGGGTTGAACAGTTCAAGGGAGCCGAATACTTTCGCAAGGCACTTTACACTAACAAAACCAATGATGTGCTGTGCGGCACTAGTGGTCTTTATTCTTCCAGTATTTTTGTTGAAAGTAGGTAGACAGGAAATGGCGTTGGAGAGAGAGTAAGACATGCGACAAATGTCGCAGGGGCCGGGACTCAAACCTGGGAGTGCCACGTCGAGGACTAAAGCCTCTGTACATGGTTCACATGCTTAATCCCTTGCACCACCAGCGCCACACCCATATATTCGGAAGGTTTTTGCAAAGTATTTTCAGTGTACTTCAGTCGTGTTTCTGTGTTGGCCAGCAATCAAGCGAGGCACCTGAACATACAATAAAAAACTGCATTAACGCCGCATATCAATTATCTTATTCAAGTAATGGCCAATTAAATGCTAGTGTTCATACCTGTTTAATGTGACTTATTTCTTAACATCCATGCTGATCTTCCCTAAGTCAGGGCTGTAAGATAAGACTTTGATCTTCAGCGTCAATGGCAGTGAAGGCAAAGGAATCTGTTGATGCAGAATTAAACTCTGTTTTCTTCTGCCATTTTTCTTTTTTGGGATGTATTTATCATTAGCTTACCACGAGGGTCGCAACCGCAGGAAGCCACCTGCAGGTAAAGGCGATTGCTATAGATGTGGATGAGATGAATTGATTGAGAATTTATAATGCATCTTCATACTACAAAATCCCAAAAAATCCCAAATCCCTGACGCGAGTCACGATGTATATATACATATATGTGTATATATAAATAAACTGCTCCTGTCCAGCTGCTCATTAACACAAATTTCTAATCAGCCAATCACATGGCAGCAACTCAATGCATTTGGGCATGTAGATATGGTCAAGATGATTTGCTGCAGTGCAAACCGAGCATCAGAATGGTGAAGAAAGGTGATTTAAGTGACTCTGAACGTGGCATGGTTGTTGTTGCCCGACGGGCTCGTCTGAGTATTTCAGAAACTGCTGATCTACTGGGATTTTCACGCATTACCATCCCTCAGGGGTTTACAGAGAATTGTCCGAAAAAGAGAAAATATCCAGTGAGCCCGCAGTTCTGTGGGCACAAATGCCTTGTTGATGCCAGAGGTCAGAGGAGAATGGCCAGACTGGTTGGAACTGATAGAAAGGCAACAGTAACTCAAATAACCACTCCTTACAACCAAGGCATGCAGAAGAGCATCTCTGAACGCACAACACATTGAACCTTGTGGCGGATGCGCTACAGCAGCAGAAGACCTCACCGGATGCCACTCCTGTCAGCTAAGAACAGGAAACTGAGGCTACGATTCGTACAGGCTCACCAAAATTGGACAATAGAAGATTGGAAAAACGATGTCTGGTGTGATGAGTCTCGATTTCTGCTCCGACATTCTGATGGAAGGGTCAGAATTTGGTGTCAACAACATGAAAGCATGGGTCCATCCTGCCTTGTATCAACGGTTCAGGCTGGTGGTGGTGGTGTAATGGTGTGGGGGATATTTTCTTGGCACAATTTGGGCCCCTTAGTACCAATTGAACAACGTGTCAAGGCCACTGCCTACCTGAGTATTGTTGCTGACCATGCCCATCCCTTTATGACCACAGTGTACACATCTTCTGATGGTTACTTCTAGCAGGATTACGCACCATGTCATAAAGCACGAATCATCTCAGACTGGCTTCTTGAACATGACAATGAGTTCACTGTACTCAAATGGCCTCCAAAGTCACCAGATCTCAATCCTTCGGGATGTGGTGGAATGGGAGATTTGCAGCACGGATGTGTGTATATATATGTATATATATATATGTCAGTCATTTTCTACCGCTTATTCCATAGTGGGTCGCGGGGGAGCTGGTGCCTATCTCCAGCAGTCTATGGGCGAGAGGCAGGGTACACCCTGGACAAGTCGCCAGTCCATCGCAGGGCAACACACAAACAACCATGCACACACTCATTCAGACACCTAAGGGCTCCTTGAACCACCACCTTAACGTGGTGGAGGGGTTTGAGTGCTCAAATTATCCTAAAGGCTATGTTGTCTGGGGCCTAAATGCCCCTGGTAGGGTCTCCCATGGCAAACAGGCTCTAGGTGATGGGTCAGACAAAGAGTGGTTCAAGAATCCCTCATGAAGAATAAAATATCGAGGCACGTGACGTCGCCCGGTACGGCGGAGCCGGGGTCCCACCCTGGAGCCAGGCATGGGGTCGGGACTCGTCGGAGAGCGCCTGGTGGCTGGGTTGCTCCTCGCGGGACCCGGCCGGGCTCTGGAACCCACCCATCTCCTTGAGAGGGGTTGGACTCTGTTCTACTCTGGAGTGGCCCACGGGGAGAGGCGGCGGGCTGGTGTGGGTTCGCTTGTTGCCCACCAGCTCAGCCGTCTCGTGTTGGGGTTTACCCCAGTGGATGAGAGGGTCGTATCCCTGCGCCTTCGGGTTGGGGAGAGGTCTCTGACTATCATTTCAGCCTACGGGCCGAGTGGCAGTGCAGAGTACCCGGCCTTCTTGGCATCCCTGTCGGGGGTGCTGGATAGTGCCCCTCCCGGGGACTCCATTATTCTGCTGGGGGACTTCAACACCCACGTGGGGAACGACAGCGACACCTGGAGAGGCGTGATCGGGAGGAATGGCCTCCCCGATCTGAATCCGAGTGGTGTTTTGTTATTGGACTTCTGTGCTAGTCACGGATTGTCCATAACGAACACCATGTTCAAACATAAGGGTGTCCATCAGTGGTCTTGGCACCAGGACACCCTAGGCAGGAGGTCAATGATCGACTTTGTTGTCGTATCATCAGACCTTTGGCCGCATGTTTTGGACACTCGGGTGAAGAGAGGGGCTGAGCTGTCCACTGATCATCACCTGGTGGTGAGTTGGATCTGCTGGAGGAGGAGAAAGTCGGACAGACTTGGCAGGCCCAAGCGCATAGTGAGGGTCTGCTGGGAACGCCTGGCAGAGCCCTCGGCCAGGGATGTATTCAACTCCCACCTCTGAGAGAGCTTCGACCAGATCCCGGGGGATGTTGGAGACATAGAGTCCGAGTGGACCATGTTCTCCGCATCTATTGTCGATGCTGCTGCCCGTAGCTGTGGCCGTAAGGTCTGCGGTGCCTGTCGTGGCGGCAATCCCTGAACCCGGTGGTGGACACCGGCAGTAAGGGATGCTGTTAAGCTGAAGAAGGAGTCCTATCGGCTGTGGTTGGCTTGTGGGACTCCTGAGGCGGCCTACAGGTACCGTGAGGCCAAGCGTGCTGCGGCCCGGGCTGTGGCAGAGGCAAAAACTCGGACCTGGGAGGAGTTCGGTGAGGCCATGGAGAAGGACTACCGGTTGGCCTCGAAGCGATTCTGGCAAACCGTCCGTCGCCTCAGGAGGGGGAAGCAGTGCTTCGCCAACACTGTTTATAGTGGGGGCGGGAGACTGCTGACCTCGACTGAGGACATTATCGGGCGGTGGAAGGAGTACTTCGAGGATCTCCTCAATCCTGCCATCACGCATTCCGTGGTGGAAACAGAGGCTGGGGACTCGGGGTTGAACTCTTTCATCACCCAGGCTGAAGTCACCGTAGTGGTTAAAAAGCTCCGCGGTGGCATGGCTTCGGGGGTGGATGAGATCCACCCTGAGTACCTCAGGTCTCTGGATGTTGTAGGGCTGTTATGGTTGACACGTCTCTTCAACATTGCGTGGCGGTCGGGGACAGTGCCTCTGGACTGGCAGACTGGGGTGGTGGTCCCCCTTCATAAGAAGGGAGACCGGAGGGTGTGTTCCAACTACAGGGGGATCACACTCCTCAGCCTCCCTGGTAAGGCCTACGCCAGGGTATTGGAGAGGAGAGTCCGACCGATAGTCGAATCTCGGCTTCAGGAGGAGCAGTGTGGTTTTCGTCCTGGCCGTGGAACACTGGACCAGCTCTATACCCTCTACAGGGTGCTCGAGGGTTCATGGGAGTTTGCCCAACCGGTTCACATGTGTTTTGTGGACCTGGAGAAGGCATTTGACTGTGTCCCTCGTGATGCCCTGTGGGGGGTGCTCCAGGAATATGGAATCGGGGGCCCTTTACTAGGGGCCATCCGGTCCCTGTACGAGCGGAGCAGGAGTTTGGTCCGCATTGTCGGCACTAAGTCGGACCTGTTCCCAGTGCATGTTGGACTCCGGCAGGGCTGCCCTTTGTCACCGGTCCTGTTCATAACTTTTATGTACAGGATTTCTAGACGCAGCCAAGGGCCGGGGGGGGTCGGGTTTGGGGACCAGTGGATTTCGTCTCTTCTTTTTGCAGATGACGTGGTCCTGCTGGCCCACTCTAGCCAAGACCTACAGCATGCGCTGTGGCGGTTCGCAGCCGAGTGTGAAGCGGCTGGGATGAGGATCAGCTCCTCCAAGACCGAGGCCATGGTACTCGAACGGAAAAGGGTGGCTTGTCCTCTTCAGGTTGGAGGGGAGTTCCTGCCTCAAGTGGAGGAGTTTAAGTATCTCGGGGTCTTCATGGGGTCGAGTGAGGGAAGAATGGAGCGGGAGATCGACAGACGGATCGGTGCGGCTGCCACAGTAATGGGGGCGCTCTGCCGGTCCGTTGTGGTGAAGAGAGAGCTGAGCCGAAAAGCGAAGCTCTTGATTTACCGGTCGGTCTACGTTCCTACCCTCACCTATGGCCATGAACTTTGGGTCATGACCGAAAGAACGAGATCCCGGATACAAGCGGTTGAAATGAGTTTCCTCCGTAGGGTGGTCGGGCACTCCCTTAGAGATAGGGTGAGGAGCTCGGTCATCCGGGAGGGGCTCGGAGTAGAGCCGCTGCTCCTCCACATCGAGAGGAGCCAGTTGAGGTGGCTCGGGCATCTATACCAGATGCCTCCTGGACGCCTTCCTCGGGAGGTGTTCCAGGCACGTCCCACCGGGAGGAGGCCCAGGGGACGGCCCAGGACACGCTGGAGGCACTATGTCTCTCGGCTGGCCTGGGAACGCCTTGGGCTCCCCCTGGAGGAACTGGAGGAGGTGTCTGGAGAGAGGGACGTCTGGGCGTCTCTGTTGAGTCTGCTGCCCCCGCGACCCGGTCCCGGATAAGCGGAAGACGACGAGTACGAGTATATATATGTGTATGTGTGTGTGTGTGTGCACATATATGTGTGTATATACACTGCTCAAAAAAATAAATGGAACACTCAACTTTTGCACAGAGCTATACATGTATATACAGTACACACCAAAAGTTTGGACACACCTTCTCATTCAAAGAGTTGTCTTTATTTTCATGACTATGAATATTGTAGCTTCACACTGAAGGCATCAAAACTATGAACTGACTCATGCAGAATTATGTACTGAACAAAAAAGTGTGAAACAACTGAAAATATGTCTTATATTCTAGGTTCTTCAAAGTAGCCACCTTTTGCTTTGATTACTGCTACGCACACTCTTGGCATTCTGTTGATGAGCTTCAAGAGGTAGTCACCTGAAATGGTTTTCACTTCACAGGTGTGCCCTGTCAGGTTTAATAAGTGGGATTTCAAGCCTTATAAATGGGGTTGGGATCATCAGTTGTGTTGTGTAGGAGGTGGATACAGTACACAGCTGATGTCCTACTGAATAGACTGTCAGCTGCTTTTTTCTTGCCATAATACAAATTATGTAAGTAAAGAAAAACGAGTGGCCATCATTACTTTAAGAAATGAAGGTCCGTCAGTCCGAACGATTGGGAAAACCTTGAAAGTGTCCCCAAGTGGAGTCGCAAAAACCATCAAGCGCTACAAAGAAACTGGCTCACATGAGGACCCCCCTAAGAAAGGAAGACCAAGAGTCACCCCTGCTGCGGACGATAAGTTCATCCGAGTCACCAGCTTCAGAAATCGCAGGTTAACAGCAGCTCAGATTAGAGAACAGGTCAATGCCACACAGACTTCTAGCAGCAGACACATCTCTAGAACAATTGTTAAGAGGAGACTGTGTGAATCAGGCCTTCATGGTAAAATAGCTGACAGGAAACCACTGCTGAGGACAGGCAACAAGCAGAAGAGACTTGTTTGGGCTGAAGAACACAAGGAATGGACATTAGTCCAGTGGAAATCTGTGCTTTGGTCTGATGAGTACAAGTTTAAGATCTTTGGTTCCAACCACCGTGTCTTTGTGCGGTGCAGAAGAGGTGAACGGATGGACTCTGCGTGCCTGGTTCCCACCATGAAGCATGGACGAGGAGGTGTGATGGTGTAGGGGTGCTTTGCTGGTGACACTGTTGGGGATTTATTCAAAATTGAAGGCATACTGAACCAGCATGGCTACCGTAACATCTTGCAGCGGCATGCTATTCCATCCGGTTTGCGTTTAGTTGGACCATCATTTATTTTTCAACAGGACAATGACCCCAGACACAGCTCCAGGCTGTGTAAGGGCTATTTGACCAAGAAGGAGAGTGATGGGGTGCTGCGCTAGATGACCTGGCCTCCACAGTCATCGGACCTGAACCCAATTGAGATGGTTTGGGGTGAGCTGGACCGCACAGTGAAGGCAAATGGGCCAACAATTGCTAAGCATCTCTGGGAACTCCTTCAAGACTGTTGGAAAACCATTTCAGGTGACTACCTCTTGAAGCTCATCAACAGAATGCCAAGAGTGTGCGTAGCAGTAATCAAAGCAAAAGGTGGCTACTTTGAAGAACCTAGAATATAAGACATATTTTCAGTTGTTTCACACTTTTTTGTTCAGTATATAATTCCACATGTGTTAATTCATAGTTTTGATGCCTTCAGTGTGAAGCTACAATATTCATAGTCATGAAAATAAAGGTTACTTGTAAAAGCACCTGCTGCCCAGTTAGAAAAAGAGTCTCTCACATTTTTTGTCTTCCTATGTGTTCTCAGAGTGATGAAGGTTTACATTTTCACCCTGGACCAAAACAGCGATGAGAAGTTGGTGCCTCACAGTCAACTCCAGCTTCCCCATAATCCTCTGGACATAGACTTTGACCTGGAAGGACGGCTCTGGGTGCTGTTAAACTCTAGAGAGGTTCCGCTCCAAATCCACACTCTCACACAAAACTCCTGGGAGGTACAGTTCTGACACATTTATACACACATTCAGTTTTATTCAGTTTTATTTATATAGCACCACTTCACAACACATGTCGTCTCAAGGCACTTCACAAAGGGTTTGGATGTAGCGGGGTTGTTTGGAGGTTAGAATAAACTACTGGGTGTTAGTTTGGTCATTTTAGAATGGGCTATGTGTAGGGGTACTAAGTAAAATAATAAACTAATAAAGTTTGTCCATCTAGAGCCCACTGGTGCCCATTGTTACACTAAAAACCACAAGGATTGAGGGTACCTCTCTGTGTCAGACTGATTATAACCATAGGAAAAGAGAAGGGGTCGCACAGGTAGCAGAAATGGAGGGTGTGTTTGCACCTCAACTTAGCCGCTTTAGGCAAAACTTGACTCCCCCTTACTCCATCGAACAGGGAGGGAGGAATACAGAGGTAAAAATAATTGGCGAGTGTTGGTTTCTGTTGCATTGTGTGAAAGGTGTATAACTTTAAAATGGGCTAAGTCAATTTAGTCGAATCATACATATTTCAAGTCAGGTACATACATTCCAGTCAGTCAGTCATTTTCCATACCGCTGTTCCCATAGTGGGTCACAGGGAAGCTGGTGCCTATCTCCAGCAGTCTATGGGCGAGAGGCGGGATACACCCTGGACAGGTCACCAGTCCATCGCAGGGTAACACACAAACAACCATGCACACACTCATTCATACACCTAAGGGCAATTTAGAGAGACCAATTAACCTAACAGGCATGTCTTTGGACTGTGGGAGGAAGCCAGAGTACCTGGTGAAAACCCACACATGCACGGGGAGAACATGCAAACTCCATGCAGAAAGACCCCCAGACGGGAATTGAACCCAGGACCTTCTTGCTGCAAGGCAACAGTGCTACCAACTGCGCCACCGTGCAGCCCCAAGTTATAAAACAATTTCCCAAAAACTACTTGTGGTACCTAGAGAGCTTAAACCTTCAGTATATGTTCCGTGGATAATTCTGAAAAGTGCCTTTTCTAGTCCTAGTTTTGTCTCAAAGCACGTCAGTGCAACGTATGCCGTTTGGTAATAAAGCTAGCAGCTGTATCTCCAGTTCTGTTTAGCCAAACATCCTGGGGTTTTACACACTACCTATGTAGACAATGCCTATAATCCCCAATAAACATTGTTAAATTTGGACTGCCCATTTCTGTACAATTCATTTATAAAGATATATAGTGATCAGTTGTGGAGATTGTAAATGAATGTTTATGAGAAAATTGGCAGTGTAGTGGCTGAAGAAATGTAGACATATTCTTCATATTAAAGATGTTCTATATATATATATAGACAGTATTTTGAGATTTTTCTGACAACCTATGGAATTTAAGTAAATGTTTTTAAATTTTGGTCATTATTACTAATATTGAAATTATAGTTAACGATTCTATTTACAAAAGTCATATCTGGGGACATGATAAACAATGTATGTCATTCCACATATAGATGGCCTGTACTGTTATAGCACTTTATCACATCCCCAGTAACCCCAAAGGGCTTCACACTACATTCAGTCATTCACCCACTCATACACACATTCACACACTGACAATGGAGAGCTACATTGTAGCCACAGCTGCCCTGGGGCACACTGACAGGTAAGGCTGCCGTACACAGGCACCACCGAGCCCTCTGACCACCATCAGTAGGCAAGGTGGGTGAAGTGTCTTGCCCAAGGACTCAACGACTGAGACAGACATAGTGGGGGCTCGAACCGGCAACCGATGGGTTACAAGACAAACCCCTCACCATCGTCACAGTCGCCACATATGTAACATTCCCAGATATGGTAATCTGGGAATATTTAGGGAATTTTATAAATTACCATATATTCTTAATACATTTTTGAATTTGGCCAAGTATTACGGAAGTGATGGTTAAGAATTTTTGTTTGAAAATGTAATTGATTCAGGCATTTGAAGAAACACTCATGTTGTTCCTTCTACAGTGAGGGTTATCTGAGAATAGGCGTCTGGATGCTGTGCTCAAGGGTGAACAAACTCTGGGAAATTCAACAATTCTCATGATATACTCTCATATCTCATATTTCCTTATGTGACATGATGAAAAGATCCGAAGAAGTCAGTGTTTTAGGTGTTCCCCCAATATCAGTGGCGGCTGTTGAAAAATATTCTTGTTGGCGCTGATGTACCAATACATTTCTCTACCTAATCCAAATATATGAAATGGAATCAACAGTGAGAGAACAAATACAATTGAACACCATCCTTTTCATCAGGCCCACTCACTACCCGTTCCAAAGCACCACAAAACTTAATACAGTCAATGAGTTTAGATAAAATGACGATTCAACCTCTTGTGTCTTCTTACCGCAAGGCAGTGTCCATCATTCAGCTGCGCCGCTTTGCTAATCTTTCTGAGCACAGCTAGCTTGACACAGTTTTCCGTATAAAGTCTTGATTGTTCATGCTTTTTAATGCGTTTGGAAAGATACTTACAGTGCCTTGCGAAAGTACTCGGCACCCTTGAACCGGTCAACCTCTTGCCACATTTTAGGCTTCAAACATAAAGATATAAAATTCGAATTTTTTGTAAAGAATCAACAACAAGTGGGACACAATCAGGAAGTGGAATGAAATTTATTGGATGTGTCAAACTTTTCTAACAAATAAAAAACTGAAAAGTGGGGCGTGCAATATTATCCGGCCCCCTTGCGTTAATACTTTGTATCGCCACCCTTTGCAGCAATTACAGCTGCAAGTTGCTTGGTGTATGTCTCTATCAGTTTTGCACATTGAGAGACTGAAATTCCTGCCCATTCTTCCTTGCAAAACAGCTCGAGCTCAGTGAGGTTGGATGGAGAGCGTTCATGAACAGCAGTCTTCAGCTCTTTCCACAGATTCTCGATTGGATTCAGGTCTGGACTTTGACTTGGCCATTTCAACACCTGGATACGTTTATTTGTGAACCACTCCATTGTAGATTTGGCTTTATGTTTTGGATCATTGTCTTGTTGGAAGATAAATCCCCATCCCAGTCTCAGGTCTTTTGCAGATTCCAACAGGTTTTCTTCCAGAATTGTCATGTATTTGTCCCCATCCATCTTCCCATCAATTTTGACCATCTTCCCTGTCCCTGCAAAAGCAGGCCCAAACCATGATGTTGCCACCACCATGTTTGACAGTGGGGATGGTGTGTTCAGGGTGATGAGCTGTGTTGCTTTTACGCTAAACATATCGTTTTGGATTGTGGCCAAACAGTTCGATTTTGGTTTCAACTGACCAGAGCACCTTCTTCCACATGTTTGGTGTGTCTCCCAGGTGGCTTGTGGCAAACTTTAAACAAGACTTTTTATGGATATCTTTGAGAAATGGCTTTCTCCTCGCCACTCTTCCATAAAGGCCAGATTTGTGCAGTGTACGACTGATGGACAGACTCTCCCACCTCAGCTGTAGATCTCTGCAGTTCATCCAGAGTGATCATGGGCCTCTTGGCTGCATCTCTGATC
The DNA here is from genome assembly GCF_021462225.1 of Girardinichthys multiradiatus. Taxonomy (NCBI): domain Eukaryota; kingdom Metazoa; phylum Chordata; class Actinopteri; order Cyprinodontiformes; family Goodeidae; genus Girardinichthys; species Girardinichthys multiradiatus. The sequence continues at coordinate 2,720,583 of NC_061800.1, forward strand.
AGTTTTCTCCTTGTTCGAGATGAAAGTTTAGAGGGATGGCTGGGTCTTGGTAGATTTGCAGTGGTCTGATACTCCTTCCATTTCAATATGATTGCTTGCACAGTGCTCCTTGGGATGTTTAAAGCTTGGGAAATATTTTTGTATCCAAATCCAGCTTTAAACTTCTCCACAACAGTATCACGGACCTGCCTGGTGTGTTCCTTGGTCTTCATGATGCTCCCTGCGCTTTGAACAGAACCCTGAGACTATCACAGAGCAGGTGCATTTATACGGAGACTCGATTACACACAGGTGGATTCTATTTATCATCATCAGTCATTTGGGACAACATTGGATCATTCAGAGATCCTCACTGAACTTCTGGAGTGAGTTTGCTGCACTGAAAGTAAAGGGGCCGAATAATATTGCACGCCCTAATTTTCAGTTTTTTATTTGTTAAAAAAGTTTGACACATCCAATAAATATCATTCCACTTCACGATTGTGTCCCACTTGTTGTTGATTCTTCACAAAAAATTTGAATTTTATATCTTTATGTTTGAAGCCTGAAATGTGGCAAGAGGTTGACCAGTTCAAGGCGGCCGAGTACTTTCGCAAGGCACTGTAAAGTCAGTTTGTCCAGACTTTGTCCATGTTAAATCACATTTAGCACTTCTAAAAAGAATGCAGGGAAAACAGAAAAGTGCATTGGCTATTCCACAGCCAGTCAGCCACAACTTGCGCTCGAACCAACTCTTGCAAAAACTACAGTTATGGACTTTATTTTTCTCCGTGGTCTGCTGGTTGATGATAATGTCGAGCCTATCGGGTCCCAACTCCTTAACCCAGATTTTCTCCTCCACTTTCCTTCTTGCGAATGGGTAGATAAATAAGGATCTCACTGAATGCAGTAGAAGCTGCACCTCGCTCGTTAAGTTTGCCATCATCCCTCTGATTGACTGCGCCACCTGCACAAGCGTTTTTCTCTATTTTTGTCTAATTTGGCTATTCGGGGAGAGAGAATATATATGTATGTAAACAGAATTTGTAAAAATATATTATACATTTCCCCCTCTTATCAGGGAGGGCGATGCCCCTTATGGGACAGCCACCACTGCTTAACATTTATTTACAGATGTGTATCTAGTTTGCTTAATATATAATGGCTTTGGGAAAAAAAACTAAAGGTGCAGTTATATTTGTATATGTAAACCTATGAATTAAAAAAAACTAAAAGATGACAAGATTATCTTTTCTATTTCTCTTTGGAAATGCTGACTCAAAACAGAAAACGTTTTAAATGATTTAATGTCTGTCCGATATTAAAAAAAGGATATTTTTCATTTTGTTCATTTGTATCTAAATATATGGTTTTAGCAGATGCTTTTCAGTTGTTGAATATTGCCCTGCAGTTTTTAACATAACACAATAGTATAATGCTGTTTCTCACCAACACAATTTGATCAGGTCTCTTTATGGATAGGATTTATATTTCAATTCTGTGTTTCTACAAAAATTCAGTAAAAGGTGGCTTACAAATGTGTTCTACTGCTTCTAGTGTGAAACTGAGAACAGCATCCTCAGCAGAGTGACTGACATCCTCAGAACACACTGGAGCACAACAGATGGTAAGTTTGCCTAATTATGTTTACCTCAAGTTTAGAGCTGCAAACTACAGTAGATTTGAATAGTTGTTGTATCATAATATAAATGTTGATTTTAAAAAAAGGTTTTAAATATTTGCACTTTACCTGTGCATACCTGGCTTTTTAACATACCACACAACACAGCTGGGTATGTGGAGCTCATATGGTTAATACATTATATCAGGCTTTTAAAAGCAGTTTGTGGAATTAGCTGCAATGACAGTGGAGTTTAGTGTGTCTCTTTAAAGCTGCATTTCTCTTCACATGCTCTATTTTTCACTACAGATTTCAGAAGCATTACAAACCACTTTGAGCACCTCTATAAAGTGGGCTTTGACAATGTGTCAGTGTACCTGCAGAAGAAGCAGCAGCGGATTGAGGAGCATGAGTTGAAGAGGTCAAATGCGCAGAAAATAAAATGCAACAAGAGGCCAAAGGAGGAGCCGGATGAAGTCTTGTCTCAGCCTTCTGCCTAAATGTACATTAACGACAATCTTTCAATTAACATGTGTGCCTCGCCAATGATATATTTTTATTTACCAGTCTGATTTTATTATTTGAAAGGCAGTAAAATAAAACTTTCCTGTGTTTTTGCATCATCATTAAAAAATCTTGTCAGTATGAACTACATAGCTATATTTTTTTAATTATTACTGCACGTTCATTGCTAAATTAATTACTCTATTAGACTTCAATTTTAGGATGACGCTGGGCTAGGAGGCAAGTTGTTGGAATAGCTCTAGTACCATCCTTCATATTTTTTTTTTTTTTAAACTTCTCTCCCTCTTTTGTAGTTGAAACAATGCCTTTTTGAAAGGTTTTTTCCTTCTGGTTTTAGATACCGTTTTTTAGCTGTCACTGTTTTTTACCCGAGATGCATAATTCTAAAAGATTTGTTAAGTTTGTTACGTATGCATATAAAAGTGATATAACATCTGTGATGAAAAGGAACATCACATATAGCTACATCTAAAAACTTAGAATATTGCATAAAAGTGCAATATGTAGTAATTTTAGAAGGTGAAACTCATATATAGAATCATTACAAAAAGTGATATGTTCCAAGCCTTCGTTTCTTATAATTTTGATGATTATGGCTTGCAGATAATGAAAACCCGTACTTCCGTGTCTTAGAAGATTTGAATAATGTGAAAAAATTCTTTATTGGAAACTCGGAAAATGGTGTTGCACCCTAATCAATTATTTCACCTGCAAAGCTTTCCTGAGCCTTTAAATGGTATCTCACTCTGAGTCATAGGCTGCACATGGGGAAGACTGCTGACTTAACAAGACAGTCATCGACACCCTTCACAAGGGTAAGCCACAAAAAGTCATTGCTGAAGAAGTTGGTTGTTCAGACTTCTGTATCCCAGCATATTAACTGAAAATTGAGTGGAAGGAAGAAGTGTGGTAGGAAAAGGTGCACCAGCAACAGGGAGAACTGCAGCCTTGAGGATTGTTAAGCAAAATTCATTAAAAAATGTCATCTGCTGGTGTTGGTCCACTGTGTTTTCTGAAGTCCACAGTCAATGCAGCTATCTACCACAAAATTCTAGAGCACTTCATGCTTCCCTCTGCTGATGAGCTGTATGGAGATGCTGATTTTATTTTCCAGCAGGATTGGGCACCTACCCACACTGCCAAATGTACCAAAAGTTGGTTCAATGACCATGGTGTTCCTGTTCCTGATTGGCCAGCAAACCCCCCTGACTTGAACCCCATAGAAAACCTATGGGCAAAAGGAAAATAAGACACCAGACCCAACAAGGCAGATGACCTGAAGGCAGCTATCAAAGCAATTTGGGCTTCCATTACACCTACTCAGTGCCACAGGCTGATCGTCCTAAGCCATGTTGCATTAATGCAGTAATTCACGCAAGAGGAGGCAGAACCAAGTATTGAGTGCATAGAAGTAGGCAAATCTGTAAAGCCCTCGCAAAAAGACTAGAAAAGGTTACTCTTCTCATTATACATCCTGACCAAACAGGTTTTATAAATAGGAGCCATTCATCCATAAATTCACACAGATTACTTAATTTTTTAATAGACTTCCTACAGTAAAAACATTGAGACTAATGTATTATCTCTAGATGCAGAAAAAACATTTAATAGCCAAATGGAAATTCTTGTTTGCAACCTTGAGTTAATTTGGCTTTGGACACTTCCATGAGCTGGTTAAAAAAATTACAGTTTCCCAACAGCATGTATCTAGGCAAATAAACATCTTCCAGGTCCTGTCTTTAGAGATGCCAAATTTCCATTCATTATTAGATTTTTTTATTAAACAATAGGCAGCAATCTGGTAAACTAATGATATAAAAGGCATAAAATGCATGATTATCGAACATAACATCAGTCTTTATGCAGATGATGTATTACTTTTTCTCCAGCGGACCTCTCTCAGGGTTGATAAATTCTTTCTCAAGAGTTTCAGATTATTCTATTAATTGGTTAAATCTAATTGATTGTTCTTTCCACAATTCCCTTAATACACAACTACAGTCAGGGAATATTACATATTTGGGTATTAATAATTGTCAGATGTAACCAAACTAAACCAGATCCCGCTTTTAAAATAGTGGTAGATGATTTTGCTAGATGGAAATCTCTACCCATATCAGTCATGGGAAGGGTTGCTTACTTATTGTCAATGACCCCAAATAAAAGTTATCTGACTGGTTTAGATCTCTGGAATCCTCATTACTGAATTTCTTTGGAAAGCTTAACCTCCACAAACAAACAACAAACGCTACAGAAGGCCAAAGATAAAGGAAGGACTAGTTCTGCCAAACGTTCATCATTAATTCTTAGCCAATGGGCTACAATACATCTCAAAATTGTTTAAACAGTTCTCTAGATGAACCCTGGCTAGACAGAACAGACACTATGCAAAAATATTAAATTTTCAGACCTACCATTTATTAGCTCCAACATAAAACGACATGTATGCTTTAAAAGCCTCAATATCAGCTCCTCTGACACCATGTTGGAAGTGTCTAAAATTGACAGGGTTTTCACTAATCCTATGCAGATGTACATCCATCTGGAACAACCCTGACATCCTTCAAAAAATAATATAATACATTTTCCAGATTGGAGTAAACAAATTGAAAACCTGGTAAATACAGTACTGTGCAAAAGTTTTAGGCAGGTGTGAAAAAATGCTGTGGGCAAAGAATGCTTTAAAAAATGGAAGTTGTGACCCACCTTTCTCTTTCTTGCTTCTTTTCTTCATCTTTTTTGTTTCCGTCTCCGTGTCCATCGCAATTAAAATAATCCCAAAGCAGTTTATAATAAAGTTTATTATAAAGTGGAGTATTATAGAGTTAGCCGTAGTTCTCCACTTGTGAAAGTAAATCTGTTGGGCTTCTTCTTGGCACTCAGACAATTCTGAGCCAGACAGGACACTTAAACAAAAGGACATACTTTTTAGAAGCCTGACATTTGTGCATAAAACATCCTTTTTTGATTGGTCTAATGTGATTTTCTAGTTTTCTGACACACTAAAATTTGTTTTATTTATTTTTTTACCTGTAAGCCATAATCATAAAAATTACAAAAAATTAAATCTTTAAATTTAATTTTTTGTAATTTTTATGATTATGGCTTACAGGTAAAAAAATAAAAAATAAAACAAATTTCAGTGTCAGAAAACTAGAAAATCACATTAGACCAATCAAAAAATTAAATCTTTAAATGGGCTGCACGGTGGTGCAGTTGGTAGCACTGTTGCCTTGCAGCAAGAAGGTCCTGGGTTTGATTCCCAGCCTGGGGTCTTTCTGCATGGAGTTTGCATGTTCTCCCTGTGCATGCGTGGGTTCTCACCGGGTACTCCGGCTTCCTCCCACAGTCCAAAGACATGCCTGTTAGGTTAATTGGTCACTCTAAATTGACCTTAGGTGTATGAATGAGTGTGCATGGTTGTTTGTGTGTTGCCCTGCGATGGACTGGTGAACTGTCCAGGGTGTACTCCGCCTCTTGCCCATAGACTGCTGGAGATAGGCACCAGCTCCCCTGCGACCCACTATGGAATAAGCGGTAGAAAATGACTGACTGACTGACTAAATCTTTAAATATTTTACTGTATGTGGAATGATTCTATGTAAAACAATGATTTCACTTTCTGAAATGACTGGCAAACATTTTTGCACATTTACACAATAGATGTACCTGTACACACTGCTTCAATTTACTTATTTCACATGTAACTAAAAATAGTACATTTTAAACCTACATTTATTTAATTGCTTATCTCTGAACCTTCCTGTGCTCTCTCTGAAACTGATGCCTCCTGCAACTGCCTACTCTAAACCAGAAGGGTGCAGTGGTAAAGACTGGGCTCAAAATGATTAAAATACTTTTTTGTGTAAATTGAGCAATAAAGTTGAATCATAAAAAATATATCTTTTTCATTAAATAGACTGAGATTTTTACAATAATATCCCTCACTGGATATCTTGAAAAACAATCCTTTTTCTTTTTCTGCCTTTTTCTTTTCTGTATCTTAATTATACACATTAGCAAAAAGACAATTTAAAGCTTGACCATGTCATGAATCTGATGGACATGACCAATTGACTGCTTTTCCTGACAACACATGCTAGCACGACCAGAGAAACAATATGTTAGCAATAAGCGCCTTCTTTGTTAATACATACCGCTGTATCCTCAGCAGCTGGTGTCGGGTTTCAAGGAGCAAAAGGAAAGAGAGGAACAGGAGCGAGGGGGTAAATACAGCAGGCGCAATACGGAGCGAACAGACGGAACTTCCTCAGATGGAAGTACCCTAGCTGGCTTTCGACTGACTTTAAGTTACTGTAGGTTCATTCTTAAAACACGAGACTAGAAATGCCTTTTAAACATGTGTTGTGATTTTTTTCTGTTTTAGGCAAAGAAAGTTAGGCCAATGTCAGAAAAGAAGAATTAAACAAAGGCTGGAAAAAGAAATTGAAAAGCTTACAGTTCTTCTGGCAAAACAAAAAGCAAAAACAGGAAAATACAGAAAGAGGTGGCAACGGAGTCAACCCAAGACCCATCACCAATCACCTCGAGCAAACCTTGTACAAAGGTTTTTGTACAGTTTCTCACAGTTATTCATGGTGTATTTTCACTATAACAAGGGTACAAATACTTACTTGAAATCATACCAAATGGTGTGGTGATTTCAGGTGATGGAATACTGCCAGCGTTATGAGGTATACTCCCTAAGAAACATCTTTGTCATTTGTCTTTTTCCTTTTTACACACTGTAGGTTCCCCCATTGAATGTGGTGAAGGGAACTATGAGGATCCACCAGGTGATCAGTAGCTGTAAATGCAAAATCCACTACAGGGACATCATCTGTGTGTGCCAGAGAGAGGAAGGGCTGAATAACTGCCCATGTTTCGATGTAAAAGGGGCAATCTTGCAACCTGATGAGGAAACTCACAGGAAAGGAGCCATAATGGCATGGCAGCCAGAAGTCATCACAGGTGACCATCTTGGTCGATGGTGTGTGGTCAAATATGACCATGACTATTATCCTGGCATCATCACCAAAGTGGAAGATGGGAACATTGAAGTGAACTGTCTCCATAAAAAAGGAATCAACAAATACTACTGGCCCAGCCCAAGGAAAGAGATCAGTTGGTATGATGACAGCCAGGTACTTTGCCTGACAGAGGAGACAAATGCTGTCAATAAATCATATCTGCAGCTCAGTCCTACCACAAGGAGGTTAATTGAAGAGCAAATGTAGTCTAGATGCCCATCAACCTCATGCCATTCATGAGATGGTTTGTTTGTTAATGTTAATTACCAGTTCATGTTTGATGTTAACTTGTAACAATCTTGTGTTGTTGTTACCAACTGCTTATTTTCCACTGATTTTTTATGTTTAGGAAATGTGCTAAGGTGTTTCATTGTTTTTATATGAATCACAAAATAGCCAAAATAAAATATTTCTTATTTAAGTCTCCTCTATTATTCTGAACTGAAGTATGCTTTGTCTCTTCTCATTATGCTCTACATTTCATGTTCCATGTGACATGGAACCTTGTGCACACATTTAATGTAATATTCTGTTTCCTTCAGTTTTCACAATTCAAGGAAATCAAGGAGGACATACAGCTGACATCCAATTTCTGTAATACCCCATTATTTGGAGTTCCAGTCATTCTAAGTGACAATAAAAGATAGAAATTATCAGATTGTAGAATTGGAAACAAAGATTTTCCACCCAGTTAAGTTCTGTTCCACTCTGTTAGTAAAGATTTTTATTTAAATAATTTTTAAAAAGCATTAATTAATGTGAATATCTTTGTGCCATATTGGGAAGTAATGAACATTAAATGTATACATACATAAAGGTTTTTAAAAAATTATCAATATTTTCCATGCAGTACAAATGGGTAAAAATTATAGTGTACATTTTATATTACAGATCTATACTATTTGTAAGTATATGTTTTAAACCACTACAAAACAAATCTACCTATGGGTATAAATAAAGTAACTTTGAACCTTGCCTTTAGGCTTCATTGTGTCAGCAGATTCTGGATAGAGCGAATGAGCTGTACAGTTCATAGTCGATGTATGAAAGGGGTCATAGTGGAGTTAATAATAATCCTCATCCACAGCATTCGAGCATTGGTGTTGATTTGGCTGGAGTGATTTATTTCACAGCCGCAGCTTTCTCGGTGGAATTTCAGATAGGTAATGTTGAGCATATGAAGTAACGCGGTTCTCACTGTGGATATGAGCGCGGAAGACATCCATCCATCGACTTCATCCTGCTCCTGTGAAGCTTGTGGAAATTGTGAGTTGCCGGAAGCCTCTGCATCAACCTCATCCACTGGTCCTAGTTTTCCGGGAGTTTATTCCAGATTAGTGGAGCATAAGAACTAAAAACTGCTTCTCCATGTTTGGTTCTGGTTCTGGGTATGCAGAGTAGATTTGAGCCAGAAGACCTGAGAGGTCTGGGTGGTTGATACACTGACAACAAGTCTGTAATGTATTTTGGTGCTAAGCCATTCAATGATTTATGGACTAACAGAAGTATTTTAAACTCTATTCTCTGAGCTACAGGGAGCCAGTGCAGGGACTTTAGAACCAGGGTGATGTGCTCCACTTTCTTAGTTCTAGTGAGGATGCGGGCAGCAGCGTTTTGGATCAACTGCAGCTGTCTGATCCACTTTTTAGGAAGACCCGTGAAGACACCGTTGCAGTAATCAGTTCTACTAAAGATGAACGCATGAATTAGTTTTTCAAGGTCCTGCTGAGACATTAGTATAGTTGTGTGTCATCTGCATAGTTATGATAACTTACGTTGTTGTTTCTTAAAATCTGAGTTAGGGGAGGCATATTGAATAAAAGGGGCCCTAAGATGGACCCTTGGGGAACGCCACATGTGATTTTTGTGGTCTCTGATGTAAAGTTACCTACCGACACAAAAAAGTCCCTGTCCTTCAAGTAGGATTTAAACCAGTTGAGTCGAAATTGAAAAAGCTGTATCGCAAGCTCAAAATAATTTGTATTTGCTCCCGCGCTCACTAAACGTACACCGTTCGCGTCGATATTGAAAAACCTGTTTCGCAAGCCTGAAAGAATGTGGATTTGCTCCCGCGAACACAAAACGAGCACAGCTCATGTCGATATTGAAAAAACACAAGACGAGCACCGTTCGCGTCGAAATTGAAAAAGCTGTATCACAATCCCGAAAGAGTGAGGATTTGCACCTTAGAACACGAAACGAGCACCGTTCGCGTCGATATTGAAAAAGCTGTATGGCAATAACGAATGAGTGTGGATTTGCTCCCACGAACACAAAACGAGCACCGATCGTGTCGATATTGAAAAAACAGAACGAGCACCGTTTGCGTCGATATTGAAAAAGCTGTTTCGCAAGCCTGAAAGAATGTGTTTTTGGTCTTTAGAACACAAAACGAGCACCGTTTGCGTCGATATTGAAAAAGCTGTTTCGAAAGCCTGAAAGAATTAGTTTTTGGTCTTTAGAACCCAAAACGAGCACCGTTTAGGTCGATATTGAAAAAGCTGTTTTGCAAGCCTGAAAGAATGAGTTTTTGGTCTTTAGAACACAAAACGAGCAACGGTCTCGTCAATATTGAAAATCTGTATTTCAAGCCCGAAAGAGTGAGGATTTGCTCCAGCGCACACAAAAGGACCACCGTTCGCGTCGATATTGAAAAAGCTGTATCGCAATCCCGAAAAAGTTTGTATTTGCCCCCGCACTCACTAAACGTGCACCGTTCGCGTCGACATTGAAAAAGCTGTTTTGCAAGCCTGAAAGAATGTGGATTTGCTCCCGCTAACAAAAAACGAGCACCGTTCACGTCGATATTGAAAAGCTGAATCGCAATCCCGAAAAAATGCGAATTTGCTCCTTAGAACACAAAACGAGCACTGATCGTGTCGATATTGAAAAAACAAAACGAGCACCGTTTGCGTCGATATTGAAAAAGCTGTTTCACAACCCTGAAAGAATGCGTTTTTGGTCTTTAGAACACAAAACGAGCACCGTTTGCGTCGATATTGAAAAAACCGTTACGCAAGCCTGAAAGAATGAGTTTTTGGTCTTTAGAACCCAAAACGAGCACCGTTTGCATCGATATTGAAAAAGCTGTTTCGCAAGCCTGAAAGAATGAGTTTTTGGTCTTTAGAACACAAAACGAGCACCGTTTTCGTCGATATTGAAAATCTGTATTTCAAGCCCGAAAGAGTGAGGATTTGCTCCAGCGCACACAAAACAACCACCGTTCGCGTCGATATTGAAAAAGCTGTATCGCAATCCCGAAAAAGTTTGTATTTACCCCGCACTCACTAAACGTGCACCGTTCGCGTCGACATTGAAAAAGCTGTTTCGCAAGCCTGAAAGAATGTGGATGTGCTCCCGCTAACAAAAAACGAGCACCGTTCACGTCGATATTGAAAAGCTGAATCGCAATCCCGAAAAAATTTGAATTTGCTCCTTAGAACACAAAACGAGCACCGATCGTGTCGATATTGAAAAAACAAAACGAGCACCGTTTGCGTCGATATTGAAAATCTGTATTTCAAGCCCGAAAGAGTGAGGATTTGCTCCAGCGCACACAAAACGACCACCGTTCGCGTCGACATTGAAAAAGCTGTTTCGCAAGCCTGAAAGAATGTGGATGTGCTCCCGCTAACAAAAAACGAGCACCGTTCACGTCGATATTGAAAAGCTGAATCGCAATCCCGAAAAAATGTGAATTTGCTCCTTAGAACACAAAACGAGCACCGATCGTGTCGATATTGAAAAAACAAAACGAGCACCGTTTGCGTCGATATTGAAAAAGCTGTTTCGCAAGCCTGAAAGAATGCGTTTTTGGTCTTTAGAACACAAAACGAGCACCGTTTGCGTCGATATTGAAAAAGTTGTTTCGCAAGCCTGAAAGAATGAGTTTTTGGTCTTTAGAACCCAAAACGAGCACCGTTTGCGTCGATATTGAAAAAGCTGTTTCGCAAGCCTGAAAGAATGAGTTTTTGGTCTTTAGAACACAAAACGAGCACCGTTCTCGTCGATATTGAAAATCTGTATTTCAAGCCCGAAAGAGTGAGGATTTGCTCCAGCGCACACAAAACGACCACCCTTCGCGTCGATATTGAAAAAGCTGTTTCGCAAGCCTGAAAGAATGTGGATTTGCTCCCGCTAACAAAAAACAAGCACCGTTTGCGTCGATATTGAAAAGCTGAATCGCAAGCCTGAAAGAATGCGTTTTTGGTCTTTAGAACACAAAACGAGCACCGTTTGCGTCGATATTGAAAAAGCTGTTTCGCAAGCCTGAAAGAATGTGGATTTGCTCCTTAGAACACAAAATGAGCACCGCTCGTGTCGATATTGAAAAAACAAAACGAGCACCGTTTGCGTCAATATTGAAAAAGCTGTTTCGCAAGCCTGAAATAATGCGTTTTTGGTTTTTAGAACACAAAACGAGCACCGTTTAGGTCGATATTGAAAAAGCTGTTTCGCAAGCCTAAAAGAATGAGTTTTTGGTCTTTAGAACCCAAAACGAGCACCGTTTGAGTCGATATTGAAAAAGCTGTTTCGCAAGCCTGAAAGAATGAGTTTTTGGTCTTTAGAACCCAAAACGAGCACCGTTTGCGTCGATATTGAAAAAGCTGTTTCGTAAGCCTGAAAGAATGTGGATTTGCTCCCGGTAACAAAAAACGAGCACCGTTCGCGTCGATATTGAAAAGCTGTATCGCAATCCCGAAAAAATGTGGATTTGCTCCTTAGAACACAAAATGAGCACCGCTCGTGTCGATATTGAAAAAACAAAACGAGCACCGTTTGCGTCGATATTGAAAAAGCTGTTTCGCAAGCCTGAAAGAATGAGTTTTTGGTCTTTAGAACCCAAAACGAGCACCGTTGGCGTCGATATTGAAAAAGCTGTTTCGCAAGCCTGAAAGAATGAGTTTTTGGTCTTTAGAACCCAAAACGAGCACCGTTTGCGTCGATATTGAAAAAGCTGTTTCGCAAGCATGAAAGAATGAGTTTTTGGTCTTTAGAACACAAAACGAGCACCGTTCTCGTCGATATTGAAAATCTGTATTTCAAGCCCGAAAGAGTGAGGATTTGCTCCAGCGCACACAAAACGACCACCCTTCGCGTCGATATTGAAAAAGCTGTATCGCAATCACGAAAAAGGTTGTATTTGCCCCCGCGCTCACTAAACGTGCACCGTTCGCGTCGATATTGAAAAAGCTGTTTCGCAAGCCTGAAAGAATGTGGATTTGCTCCCGCTAACAAAAAACGAGCACCGTTTGCGTCGATATTGAAAAGCTGAATCGCAAGCCTGAAAGAATGCGTTTTTGGTCTTTAAAACACAAAACGAGCACCGTTTGCGTCGATATTGAAAAAGCTGTTTCGCAAGCCTGAAAGAATGTGGATTTGCTCCTTAGAACACAAAATGAGCACCGCTCGTGTCGATATTGAAAAAACAAAACGAGCACCGTTTGCGTCAATATTGAAAAAGCTGTTTCGCAAGCCTGAAATAATGCGTTTTTGGTTTTTAGAACACAAAACGAGCACCGTTTAGGTCGATATTGAAAAAGCTGTTTCGCAAGCCTAAAAGAATGAGTTTTTGGTCTTTAGAACCCAAAACGAGCACCGTTTGAGTTGATATTGAAAAAGCTGTTTCGCAAGCCTGAAAGAATGAGTTTTTGGTCTTTAGAACCCAAAACGAGCACCGTTTGCGTCGATATTGAAAAAGCTGTTTCGCAAGCCTGAAAGAATGTGGATTTGCTCCCGGTAACAAAAAACGAGCACCGTTCGCGTCGATATTGAAAAGCTGTATCGCAATCCCGAAAAAATTTGGATTTGCTCCTTAGAACACAAAATGAGCACCGCTCGTGTCGATATTGAAAAAACAAAACGAGCACCTTTTGCGTCGATATTGAAAAAGTTGTTTCGCAAGCCTGAAAGAATGAGTTTTTGGTCTTTAGAACCCAAAACGAGCACCGTTGGCGTCGATATTGAAAATTTGTATTTCAAGCCCGAAAGAGTGAGGATTTGCTCCAGCGCACACAAAACGACCACCGTTCGCGTCGACATTGAAAAAGCTGTTTCGCAAGCCTGAAAGAATGTGGATGTGCTCCCGCTAACAAAAAACGAGCACCGTTCACGTCGATATTGAAAAGCTGAATCGCAATCCCGAAAAAATGTGAATTTGCTCCTTAGAACACAAAACGAGCACCGATCGTGTCGATATTGAAAAAACAAAACGAGCACCGTTTGCGTCGATATTGAAAAAGCTGTTTCGCAAGCCTGAAAGAATGCGTTTTTGGTCTTTAGAACACAAAACGAGCACCGTTTGCGTCGATATTGAAAAAGTTGTTTCGCAAGCCTGAAAGAATGAGTTTTTGGTCTTTAGAACCCAAAACGAGCACCGTTTGCGTCGATATTGAAAAAGCTGTTTCGCAAGCCTGAAAGAATGAGTTTTTGGTCTTTAGAACACAAAACGAGCACCGTTCTCGTCGATATTGAAAATCTGTATTTCAAGCCCGAAAGAGTGAGGATTTGCTCCAGCGCACACAAAACGACCACCCTTCGCGTCGATATTGAAAAAGCTGTTTCGCAAGCCTGAAAGAATGTGGATTTGCTCCCGGTAACAAAAAACGAGCACCGTTCGCGTCGATATTGAAAAGCTGTATCGCAAGCCTGAAAGAATGAGTTTTTGGTCTTTAGAACACAAAACGAGCACCGTTTGCGTCGATATTGAAAAAGCTGTTTCGCAAGCCTGAAAGAATGTGGATTTGCTCCTTAGAACACAAAATGAGCACCGCTCGTGTCGATATTGAAAAAACAAAACGAGCACCGTTTGCGTCAATATTGAAAAAGCTGTTTCGCAAGCCTGAAATAATGCGTTTTTGGTTTTTAGAACACAAAACGAGCACCGTTTAGGTCGATATTGAAAAAGCTGTTTCGCAAGCCTAAAAGAATGAGTTTTTGGTCTTTAGAACCCAAAACGAGCACCGTTTGAGTCGATATTGAAAAAGCTGTTTCGCAAGCCTGAAAGAATGAGTTTTTGGTCTTTAGAACCCAAAACGAGCACCGTTTGCGTCGATATTGAAAAAGCTGTTTCGTAAGCCTGAAAGAATGTGGATTTGCTCCCGGTAACAAAAAATGAGCACCGTTCGCGTCGATATTGAAAAGCTGTATCGCAATCCCGAAAAAATGTGGATTTGCTCCTTAGAACACAAAATGAGCACCGCTCGTGTCGATATTGAAAAAACAAAACGAGCACCGTTTGCGTCGATATTGAAAAAGCTGTTTCGCAAGCCTGAAAGAATGAGTTTTTGGTCTTTAGAACCCAAAACGAGCACCGTTGGCGTCGATATTGAAAAAGCTGTTTCGCAAGCCTGAAAGAATGAGTTTTTGGTCTTTAGAACCCAAAACGAGCACCGTTTGCGTCGATATTGAAAAAGCTGTTTCGCAAGCATGAAAGAATGAGTTTTTGGTCTTTAGAACACAAAACGAGCACCGTTCTCGTCGATATTGAAAATCTGTATTTCAAGCCCGAAAGAGTGAGGATTTGCTCCAGCGCACACAAAACGACCACCCTTCGCGTCGATATTGAAAAAGCTGTATCGCAATCACGAAAAAGGTTGTATTTGCCCCCGCGCTCACTAAACGTGCACCGTTCGCGTCGATATTGAAAAAGCTGTTTCGCAAGCCTGAAAGAATGTGGATTTGCTCCCGCTAACAAAAAACGAGCACCGTTTGCGTCGATATTGAAAAGCTGAATCGCAAGCCTGAAAGAATGCGTTTTTGGTCTTTAAAACACAAAACGAGCACCGTTTGCGTCGATATTGAAAAAGCTGTTTCGCAAGCCTGAAAGAATGTGGATTTGCTCCTTAGAACACAAAATGAGCACCGCTCGTGTCGATATTGAAAAAACAAAACGAGCACCGTTTGCGTCAATATTGAAAAAGCTGTTTCGCAAGCCTGAAATAATGCGTTTTTGGTTTTTAGAACACAAAACGAGCACCGTTTAGGTCGATATTGAAAAAGCTGTTTCGCAAGCCTAAAAGAATGAGTTTTTGGTCTTTAGAACCCAAAACGAGCACCGTTTGAGTTGATATTGAAAAAGCTGTTTCGCAAGCCTGAAAGAATGAGTTTTTGGTCTTTAGAACCCAAAACGAGCACCGTTTGCGTCGATATTGAAAAAGCTGTTTCGCAAGCCTGAAAGAATGTGGATTTGCTCCCGGTAACAAAAAACGAGCACCGTTCGCGTCGATATTGAAAAGCTGTATCGCAATCCCGAAAAAATGTGGATTTGCTCCTTAGAACACAAAATGAGCACCGCTCGTGTCGATATTGAAAAAACAAAACGAGCACCGTTTGCGTCGATATTGAAAAAGCTGTTTCGCAAGCCTGAAAGAATGAGTTTTTGGTCTTTAGAACCCAAAACGAGCACCGTTGGCGTCGATATTGAAAAAGCTGTTTCGCAAGCCTGAAAGAATGAGTTTTTGGTCTTTAGAACCCAAAACGAGCACCGTTTGCGTCGATATTGAAAAAGCTGTTTCACAAGCCTGAAAGAATGTGGATTTGCTCCCGGTAACAAAAAACGAGCACCATTCGCGTCGATATTGAAAAGCTGTATCGCAATCCCGAAAAAATGTGGATTTGCTCCTTAGAACACAAAATGAGCACCGCTCGTGTCGATATTGAAAAAACAAAACGAGCACCGTTTGCGTCGATATTGAAAAAGCTGTTTCACAAGCCTGAAAGAATGCGTTTTTGGTCTTTAGAACACAAAACGAGCACCGTTTGCGTCGATATTGAAAAAACCGTTACGCAAGCCTGAAAGAATGAGTTTTTGGTCTTTAGAACCCAAAACGAGCACCGTTTGCGTCGATATTGAAAAAGCTGTTTTGCAAGCCTGAAAGAATGAGTTTTTGGTCTTTAGAACACAAAACGAGCACCGTTCTCGTCGATATTGAAAATCTGTATTTCAAGCCCGAAAGAGTGAGGATTTGCTCCAGCGCACACAAAACGACCACCGTTCGCGTCGATATTGAAAAAGCTGTATCGCAATCCCGAAAATGTTTGTATTTGACCCCGCACTCACTAAACGTGCACCGTTCGCGTTGACATTGAAAAAGCTGTTTCGCAAGCCTGAAAGAATGTGGATGTGCTCCCGCTAACAAAAAACGAGCACCGTTCACGTCGATATTGAAAAGCTGAATCGCAATCCCGAAAAAATTTGAATTTGCTCCTTAGAGCACAAAACGGGTACCGATCGTGTCGATATTGAAAAAACAAAACGAGCACCGTTTGCGTTGATATTGAAAAAGCTGTTCCGCAAGCCTGAAAGAATGCGTTTTTGGTCTTTAGAACACAAAACGAGCACCGTTTGCGTCGATATTGAAAAAGCTGTTTCGCAAGCCTGAAAGAATGCGTTTTTGGTCTTTAGAACACAAAACGAGCACCGTTTGCGTCGATATTGAAAAAGTTGTTTTACAAGCCTGAAAGAATGAGTTTTTGGTCTTTAGAACCCAAAACGAGCACCGTTTGCGTCGATATTGAAAAAGCTGTTTCGCAAGCCTGAAAGAATGAGTTTTTGGTCTTTAGAACCCAAAACGAGCACCGTTTGCGTCGATATTGAAAAAGCTGTTTCGCAAGCCTGAAAGAATGAGTTTTTGGTCTTTAGAAAACAAAACGAGCACCGTTCTCGTCGATATTGAAAATCTGTATTTCAAGCCCGAAAGAGTGAGGATTTTCTCCAGCGCACACAAAACGACCACCCTTCGCGTCGATATTGAAAAAGCTGTATCGCAATCACGAAAAAGTTTGTATTTGCCCCCGCGCTCACTAAACGTGCACCGTTCGCGTCGATATTGAAAAAGCTGTTTCGCAAGCCTGAAAGAATGTGGATTTGCTCCCGCTAACAAAAAACGAGCACCGTTCGCGTCGATATTGAAAAGCTGAATCGCAACCCCGAAAAAAGTTGAATTTGCTCCTTAGAGCACAAAACGAGCACCGATCGTGTCGATATTGAAAAAACAAAACGAGCACCGTTTGCGTCGATATTGAAAAAGCTGTTTCGCAAGCCTGAAAGAAAGCGTTTTTGGTCTTTAGAACACAAAACGAGCACCGTTTGTGTCAAAATTGAAAAAGCTGTTTCGCAAGCCTGAAAGAATGCGTTTTGGTCTTTAGAACACAAAACGAGCACCGTTTGCGTCGATATTGAAAAAGCTGTTTCGCAAGCCTGAAAGAATGCGTTTTTGGTCTTTAGAACACAAAACGAGCACAGTTTGCGTCGATATTGAAAAAGCTGTTTCGCAAGCCTGAAAGAATGTGGATTTGCTCCCGGTAACAAAAAACGAGCACCGTTCGCGTCGATATTGAAAAGCTGTATCGCAATCCCGAAAAAATTTGGATTTGCTCCTTAGAACACAAAATGAGCACCGCTCGTGTCGATATTGAAAAAACAAAACGAGCACCGTTTGCGTCGATATTGAAAAAGTTGTTTTGCAAGCCTGAAAGAATGAGTTTTTGGTCTTTAGAACCCAAAACGAGCACTGTTTGCGTCGATATTGAAAATCTGTATTTCAAGCCCGAAAGAGTGAGGATTTGCTCCAGCGCACACAAAACGACCACCCTTCGCGTCGATATTGAAAAAGCTGTATCGCAATCACGAAAAAGTTTGTATTTGCCCCAGCGCTCACTAAACGTGTACCGTTCGCGTCGATATTGAAAAAGCTGTTTCGCAAGCCTGAAAGAATGTGGATTTGCTCCCGCTAACAAAAAACGAGCACCGTTCGCGTCGATATTGAAAAGCTGAATCGCAATCCCGAAAAAATTTGAATTTGCTCCTTAGAGCACAAAACGAGCACCGATCGTGTCGATATTGAAAAAACAAAACGAGCACCGTTTGCGTCGATATTGAAAAAGCTGTTTCGCAAGCCTGAAAGAATGCGTTTTTGGTCTTTAGAACACAAAACGAGCACCGTTTGCATCGATATTGAAAAAGTTCTTTCGCAAGCCTGAAAGAATGAGTTTTTGGTATTTGGAACACAAAACGAGCACCGTTTGCATCGATATTGAAAAAGTTGTTTCGCAAGCCTGAAAGAATGAGTTTTTGGTATTTTGAACACAAAACGAGCACCGTTTGCATCGATATTGAAAAACTTGTTTCGCAAGCCTGAAAGAATGAGTTTTTGGTCCCAAGAACACAAAACGAGCACCGTTTGCATCGATATTGAAAAAGCTGTTTCGCAAGCCTGAAAGAATGAGTTTTTGGTCTTTAGAACACAAAACGAGCACCGTTTGCATCGATATTGAAAAAGCTGTTTCGCAAGCCTGAAAGAATGAGTTTTTGGTCTTTAGAACACAAAACGAGCACCGTTTGCATCGATATTGAAAAAGTTGTTTCGCAAGCCTGAAAGAATGAGTTTTTGGTCTTTGGAACACAAAATGAGCACCGTTTGCATCGATATTGAAAAAGCTGTTTCGCAAGCCTGAAAGAATGAGTTTTTGGTCCCGCGAACACAAAACGAGCACCGTTTGCATCGATATTGAAAAAGCTGTTTCGCAAGCCTGAAAGAATGAGTTTTTGGTCTGTAGAACACAAAACGAGCACCGTTTGCATCGATATTGAAAAAGCTGTTTCGCAAGCCTGAAAGAATAAGTTTTTGGTCTTTGGAACACAAAACGAGCACCGTTTGCATCGATATTGAAAAAGTTGTTTCGCAAGCCTGAAAGAATGAGTTTTTGGTCCCGCGAACACAAAACGAGCACCGTTAGCATCGATATTGAAAAAGCTGTTTCGCAAGCCTGAAAGAATGAGTTTTTGGTCTGTAGAACACAAAACGAGCACCGTTTGCATCGATATTGAAAAAGCTGTTTCGCAAGCCTGAAAGAATGAGTTTTTGGTCTTTAGAACCCAAAACGAGCACTGTTTGCGTCGATATTGAAAAAGCTGTTTCGCAAGCCTAAAAGAATGAGTTTTTGGCCTTTAGAACACAAAACGAGCACCGTTCTCGTCGATATTGAAAATCTGTATTTCAAGCCCGAAAGAGTGAGGATTTGCTCCAGCGCACACAAAACGACCACCCTTCGCGTCGATATTGAAAAAGCTGTATCGCAATCACGAAAAAGTTTGTATTTGCCCCAGCGCTCACTAAACGTGCACCGTTCGCGTCGATATTGAAAAAGCTGTTTCGCAAGCCTGAAAGAATGTGGATTTGCTTCCGCTAACAAAAAACGAGCACCGTTCGCGTCGATATTGAAAAGCTGAATCGCAATCCCGAAAAAATTTGAATTTGCTCCTTAGAGCACAAAACGAGCACCGATCGTGTCGATATTGAAAAAACAAAACGAGCACCGTTTGCGTCGATATTGAAAAAGCTGTTTCGCAAGCCTGAAAGAATGCGTTTTTGGTCTTTAGAACACAAAACGAGCACCGTTTGCGTCGATATTGAAAAAGCTGTTTCGCAAGCCTGAAAGAATGCGTTTTTGGTCTTTAGAACACAAAACGAGCACCGTTTGCGTCGATATTGAAAAAGCTGTTTCGCAAGCCTGAAAGAATGTGGATTTGCTCCCGGTAACAAAAAACGAGCACCGTTCGCGTCGATATTGAAAAGCTGTATCGCAATCCCGAAAAAATTTTGATTTGCTCCTTAGAACACAAAATGAGAACCGCTCGTGTCGATATTGAAAAAACAAAACGAGCACCGTTTGCGTCGATATTGAAAAAGCTGTTTTGCAAGCCTGAAAGAATGCATTTTTGGTCTTTAGAACACAAAACGAGCACCGTTTGCATCGATATTGAAAAAGCTGTTTCGCAAGCCTGAAAGAATGTGGATTTGCTCCCGGTAACAAAAAACGAGCACCGTTCGCGTCGATATTGAAAAGCTGTATCGCAATCCCGAAAAAATTTGGATTTGCTCCTTAGAACACAAAATGAGCACCGTTCTCGTCGATATTGAAAATCTGTATTTCAAGCCCGAAAGAGTGAGGATTTGCTCCAGCGCACACAAAACGACCACCCTTCGCGTCGATATTGAAAAAGCTGTATCGCAATCACGAAAAAGTTTGTATTTGCCCCAGCGCTCACTAAACGTGCACCGTTCGCGTCGATATTGAAAAAGCTGTTTCGCAAGCCTGAAAGAATGTGGATTTGCTTCCGCTAACAAAAAACGAGCACCGTTCGCGTCGATATTGAAAAGCTGAATCGCAATCCCGAAAAAATTTGAATTTGCTCCTTAGAGCACAAAACGAGCACCGATCGTGTCGATATTGAAAAAACAAAACGAGCACCGTTTGCGTCGATATTGAAAAAGTTGTTTCGCAAGCCTGAAAGAATGAGTTTTTGGTCTTTAGAACACAAAACGAGCACCGTTTGCGTCGATATTGAAAAAGCTGTTTCGCAAGCCTGAAAGAATGCGTTTTTGGTCTTTA